>NW_027176969.1:779346-804346 GCF_023349555.1 Cebidichthys violaceus
ATGAATGACACGACCCAGTCGCCAGAAAAGAATGTTGGCATTGTATGTGTCTGAAAAAAAAAACCCAGATACGTAAATATGTTTCATATCAACCTTGCATCACGCTTTCAGAACCGCACAATGAAAATGTAACTTGTGATACTTTGCTACGTCACTTGCTCTGCGTGTCGGTCGTTGTGCGACATCGCTGATTCAGACCGGATGCAAAAACCTAAACATTCAGCGTGTCGAAACGCACAATGCCGCGTGGTTAACGATGTGAATCAATTGGCAAGATTTAGGCAACAAAATGACTTGGTTAAGGTTGGAAAAAGGAGCATGGTTTGTGGTAAAATAGTAACGTGACGACGTAGCGCCACGACGTAGCGCCACGACGTAGCGCCACGACGTAGCGCAACGACGTAGCGCAACGACGTAGCGCAACGACGTAGCGCGACGTAGCGCGACGTAGCGCGACGACGTAGCGCGACGACGTAGCGCCACAGCGTAGCGCCACAACGTAGCGCCACAACGTAGCGCCACAACGTAGCGCAACAGCGTAACCGTTGTGAATAAATTACAACCGCCCTTTGCGGACTTTCTAACATAACATTACGTAACAAGCATAAAGTCAACATTTACTTTTGGTTTCACACGGGACACAAACAACGGTGACCTGGGTGAAAGTCCTGTGTTTGATTGACCCAACCATCCCTTATGATATTGATGATATTATTATTATATGATATTACGTCACTTTCAACAGCGGACAACGTCAATATTTTTTTCCAGGCGACTGGGCTAAAGGACAACACAATCAGTAGATGTCCACGCATGAAAGGATTTGTGAGACTTAACGGGGAATTCTGGTGTTTTCCTGGTGTTATTCTCATAATTGTGGCCACACATATATATCGAGGTAAGAAGCTCTACGAATGAACTTGAACTTTACATGAATCTGTTAATCCTAATGAAACACAGGAAGTAGCTCGTGTAGCTAAACGCACGGCGATCTACTACGTTAACGGGAGCTTGTCGAGCGGCCACAGTCGTGAGAATAACACCCGAGTTGGACTTTTCTCTTACCGTTGGTTCTCCTACAATAGAAGAAGAGACATTTCTTTTAGTATAGGCCGAGTGGACTGCGTCAGTAGGTAGCTGTACTAAAAGGAGAAAATAATATTTGTCAGGCTAGATGTCTATCCTAGAAAAGTCAACATAGTATGATTAAAACTAGAAGACAGTATTTATATAATTATATATTTATTAGCTAACAATGTCTGCAAATGAGCCAGAACTTAGTATTAGTTCTTGTTCATGCTTTTACGCTGTGGACAGAGGTGGTTTTGATAAAAAATAAAATAAAAAAAAGGTGTGAAAAGTGACAGCAAACGCCTTTTCCAGCATGCCCCCCCGATTGTGACTTGCAGGGTTCAACGGTCACCGAGAGGGCTCTTTCTATACATTTGAAGCTTGTACACACACACACACACACACACACACACACACACACACACACACACACACACACACACACACACACATATACAAAGAAACACCACGCTGAGCAGCAACACACCTGAGGGTCTCTGAACCTATAAAGAGCGCTGCAGGAATGAGTTCTAAAACCCGCAAATGAGTCATTTTTAAACTTCCGGTTCCCTCGTCTCCATGTCAACGGGTTTATTAAAATCTGCTTTTGGTTAGATGCCTGATATAAGCTTCAAAAACGTTTTATTCGTCGACATAAAATACGCCAGTAAGTAACCGTCTCGTGATTATTTCGAGGCTTTGACGTGCCTTAAGAAAGGCGGTTGCTAACAAGCGGCTAAATGACGTCATCGCTGGTCCTCCTTTAGCGTGGTGGCGGTGGTGGTGACGATGAAGTCATGTGACCGAGGTGTAGTTCGATTGCAGCTTAATGTTAGCTTTTCTCTTCTGGCGGTAAATTTCACGAGGCGAAAATGACAAAGATGATCTTGCTGCTGAACAAACGACTTGGAAGCGTCACAAACGTTTGTTTGCCACAGAGCTTATTTTCTGCAACGAACTTCCTTCCAGGTTGGTCGACAAAAATACGTCATCCCTGCAGCACTCTGATATATAGGACCCCCACACACACACACACACACACACACACACACACACAGCCTGGTAACAATCACTGGCCTCTCATCTCGGTTGTCCGACTTACAGTAGCTCTCCTTTTTCGAGTCTCTCATCTTTGGCTTTACACGCTCCTACACACACACACACACACACACACACACACACACACACACATTGAACACATCCACGCAGAACTGACTTCTGTATGACTGCCAGTTCTGGCTATTTAAAAACTGCGGTAACTTATATTAAGTAACATTCTATCTTTTACTATCATTAAAACGATGTTTAAACCGACGTCGTCTTTGGGTCTTTATTTTTTTCACGTGTTCCATCATCCTCTCCCCGTACGGTGATTGTGAAACAAAGTGCACCTACTACGTCAGCACAATGCGTGTGGGTGGAGGGGAAGGAGGGCAGGAGAGGTGATTGATTTAGCCTCTGCACCAACGCCCTGGCACTCAAAATGGGATGGAGGGGAGGGGAGGGGAAGGAGGGAGAGAAAAGAGAGGTACACAATGCTGCTGCACCTGCGACCTTACTTAAACCTTGTCAACCCCACACGTCATCTCTCTTGTCTATTAGTGTCTTTTTCTATCTCCACAACCGCTCTAATTCCCGTCTTCAGTTCTCTCCGCCTCCTCCGTGGGCCCCGGCGTTGTTTCCCTTCCTATTATTTTTCTGCCTCTCTCTCTCTCTCTCTCTCTCTCTCTCTCTCTCTCTCTCTCTCTCTCTCTCTCTCTCTCTCTCTCTCTCCTTATTTGTCTTCTGCTCTCCTTTCGCTTTAACCTCCCTCCCTTATCTCCTCTCTTCTTTTTTTTTTGGCAGGAACAGCGGGTTTATTATTCAACCTCACCTCTGCCAGGATGGGTCAGCTACTGCAGTGGAGCCTTCTTCACTTGGCACTTAACGTGGAGAGAGGGAATTTAAAACACACACACACACACACACACACACACACACACAGCTGAGGGAGGTAGAAAGAGTGACACACAGGAGGAGAGTTTATCCGTGTAGGGTAGGTGAGAAAAGTCCAACACGGCAGCCCATAGTGGATGGTTTAAAAATTCGTGTTTTTGTGGAAATGTAAAGTAGTGTGCTGCAGCCCGACTCGGCTAGCGGTGCGTCACTTTTGGCTGTGGGCTTTCTCAGGAGGGATGGTGGAGCGGACACGGCACGTCGATGCCAAAACGCCAGTCCTGGTTCTGTGCTGCCAGCTCCCAGGAGTCTCAATCGATCCTGACAGCTCAGTGTGTCACCGGGTCACAACAACAAGGGCAAGGAACCGTTTCAACGGGCCAAAATGTGCTCCTCTCATTTCACTAGTAACAAGAATTAGAATACAGTTAGAATGTAAAAAATGATGTAGATCGTTTTACAGCAAATCCTCTAATTTGTATTTTCCTGTCCAAAATTGAGAGTGTTGCTGTCCGTCTCGGCCTGATCCGAAATTTCTTTGACGCAGTTCATCCAACCGATTCACACTGCAGTGGTGACACAAAAAAAAAAATCACTACACCGGCTAAATAGATGATCGCTGCAGAAAAACAAAAATCACCTTCTCATGTTCTTCAAATTGTAGTCTGAGAGACAGTCTTTATCAGAACATTTAAAACGTTGTTATCGTAGCATCTAAAATTATAAACAATCAGGAGGCAACCTCTGCTTCTGAAAAGTGAAACCAACGTGGAAGTGCCTTAAAGCTGCATTCTGTCTAATGTCCACCAGGGGGCGACTCCTCTGGTTGTATAGAAGTCTAGTCTAAAATGACTCTACTTCTCTCTTGATTTATTCCCTCAGTAAACATTGTAAACATGAGTTTATGGTCTCAATCTCTAGTTTACAGTCTTCTTCAATACAGCATGATGTTCATTTAGTACATTATGCTCCATTTAGAGTCAAACAGACCATAAAGTATTTAGTGTTCAAATTATATTCCAGCAATTTAGTTCTACTCTTCCATGAACTCCTAAGAGATATATTTAAGAAGGAATGATCAAAAACAAAGAACACCACACTCTACTGATATTCAATAGCATCTTTCGGCAGCATGTGTTTTGTCCCAGTTTGTGACGCAGAGTTTCTGTAAAAAAAAAAAACACAACCCTGATGACACAATCAGGGTTATTCTTGACATCCCATAGCTCCCACCAGAGCAGCACAGGGAGTAGTGCTCCCTATAACGGGAGAGCTGATCTTCATGTGTTAAGTCAGGGGGATGCCCCTTTAAAAGACGGAATTTTACCTTGAATGTTTGATGCCTGAGGTTAAAGAACGAACAAAGAAATCCCAGTAGATATTTATAGAATCACACCCAAATACAAATCATTTCACCTCCCCGGTCCCAACACAGAATGTACCGACAAGTGAATCGTGATGGGAAAAGACACAACGCTTGAAAATGACGGACAAATTTCTCCAGCAGACGTTCGACTTCCCGACCTCGACCTTCTGACCCGCTGACCTGCTGACCGGGCCGCCTGACAGCTAATCTCCCTCCGGGGTCTGAACCTTTTGAACTTGCAGAGAAACGCGCGGCAAGGACCGGCGTTCACGCCTGAGAGGTTATTATTGAGAAGTCCTACCAAAAAACAGGATTCCCCACGCTTCACAAACAACGACCAGCGAGAGAGCAGCAGCGGGAGGAAGCGGAGGAACGATGTGAAAGGAAACGGAGAAATCACATCTCACGCAGACAAAACTGTGTCACAGTGACTGTCATCCTCCATTCAAGTGTGGCATCTGACACACAACAGGGACGATTTTTTTGTTTTTCTAGATCCGATTGTCTTACCCAAAGACACTTTCTTTCTGTCAAAGGACGAGCGAGTATCTGTGCTGAGCGGCGAACCCGAAGGTGAACCAGCCTCAGATTAAACCTCAGAATAGCAGCTCAGCGCTCCTGTAATAGAGCTCGTCTTCCTCTGAGAGTAACAGCTCATTACCACAGGACCGCCCCCAAAGGACCCCCCTCCCCCCCCCCACCACATCGCCAGCACCTCACCCTTCTCAACACGACCTCACCCCTGAGATGAAGCCCCCCCCTCCCCCCCCCCCCGCATCGTGACACACATCTACGTATAAACAGCAAACCTCTGTAATCTCCAAAAGAACCCTCTTCTGTTTTTGTGTTTTTACTTTTCTTGTCCACCATCACTGCACCCTCATGTCAGACATTTGACCATCTTTCTTCTATCTGAATCACACACACACACACACACACACACACACACACACACACACACACACACACACACACACCTCCGACGCCTCTGCTCCCCTCTGTCCCCTTGCAAGGTGGCTCTTGTCGACACCTTTCCTGATTTGGACGTTTTTTGATGAGAATTCCCCACCTCAATCTCTGCTGTTTCCCTACTTAACCCTCCCAGGGGCTTCCCAGATCTGCTGTGACTGACACACACACACACACACACACACCCACAGACACACACACACACACACACACACACAGACACACAGACAAAAGATGAGTAGATCACGGCGCACGCTCGCTTCGTCGTAGCCTTAATGAGGTCTCATCACGTCCTTTATTTCCTCTCCTCCTCTCCTCCTCTCCTCTCCTCCTCTCTCTGCTCTCCTCCTCTCTCTGCTCTTTTTATTTTTGTGTTTCTCTTAAGTCAAGTGTCATCATTTTCATTCTGGCGCTGCACTGAGGTGTCAAATTAAAACATTAGCTGGAATATTAATCAACATAATAAACTATTTTCTGAGTACTGCTTTGACAGTCTGTGAGTTTGCTTGAGAAGTACACACACACACACACACACACACACACACACATACTGTGGAAAGCCATCGATAAGTCGGTCTCTCCATGAATACAAAGTGCGGGATTTTCTGTCTGATTTGCACGAGTGTATGAGAAAGTGAGGAGAAAGAGTCCCGATGTAGAGGAAAAGTCCTTTTTACACTTATGGTGGCAGCGAAGGGTGGTGGAAAGGTCCAACAAACCCTGGACTGTCAATCCTGAGACCGGTGTTTGACACAGCTGGTTAGCTTAGCTTAGCATAAAGGCAGAAAATGGGGGATTCAACAAATAACTAGCCTGGCTCTGTCCATGTGAGGGGTCAGCTTCCAGCAAAGAAATTGTCCGGCACGTAACCCTAAATGGTAAGTTGTAGTTTTTACACTTCTAACCTTTAGACAGAGGCAGGCTAACTGTTTCCTTCTGTTTTCAGTCTTTGTGCTAAGCTAAGCTAAGCTAACCAGCTGCTTAGTCCAGATGCGCTTTTGAGAAGGCTAAGAAAGCGAATAAGCTTATCTTCCAAAATATCAAAATTTTCCTTGAAGACTTGAGTTGGTCCACACCAGGTGACAACCTCCGTATCTGGAAAGTGAAGCCAATGTGGAAGTGCCTTTAACCTGCATTCTCTCTAGTGTCCATCAGGGGGCGACTCCTCTGGTTGTATAGAAGTCTAGTCTAAAATGACTGTACTTCTCTCTTGATTTACTCCCTCAGTAAACATTGTAAACATGAGTTTATGGTCTCAATCTCTAGTTTCAAGTCTTCTTCAATACAGCATGATGTTCATTTAGTACATTATGGTCCATTTAGAGTCAAACAGACCAGAAAGCAGGGGATGCTTTAGGGGCGGGGCTACACAGTGATTGACAGATCTCCACCATGTCTGAAAGTCGTCCGTGTTTTTGTCGTAGAATCATCCAGCGAGGGTCACTTGTTCAACCTCAGGGGGAAAAAAATATCATTTACTCTTGTTGTCAAACCACAAATATAAGATTCTCACATTAAACTGCAAGCGCAGCAGTTTGCGAGGCTGGTAGTAGTAGCTGTGTGTGTGTGTGTGTGTGTGTGTGTGTGTGTGTGTGTGTGTGTGTGTGTGTGATGGATGGCCTCTTGATCCCATCCCAGGTAGAGGTGCAGTCTGCCTCCTCTCCGGAGACGCTGAATATTTACAGCCGAGCCGGAAAAAACCCACTCAAAAGAAACGAGCGGGTTCAGCCGACGCCTTCGAATATGCACGCATGTGTCTGCTGCAGAAATACGCAAGACAAGCAAGCAACGGCCGCGATGCGAAGCTTCCTCTTTCACTGCCGGCTTCAGGAGGACACCAGCAACTCCAGCCCCGTTTTTTTTTTCCCCTCCTCTGTCCACGTCTGCGGTGGGCTGATGAGTTGGGCTGTGATTTTTATTGCTTCTCAAGGGACCACAAAGAGCAGATTGCTCTGTCTCTCGCTATTATCCATCTTGTACTTTCCTATCTTTAACAACCTCCTCCGAAGAGAGAAACACACTCTCCCAACCCGGAGAAACCACGTGAAAAAACCTCCCACTGTTCTTTGACTTCAAATGAGCTGAGAAGCTAATGAGCCTCTGTGCGGCTCGTGTTTTGGGGCAACGCCAGGTAAAGTAACAACTACGCCTGACATCAAGTTGTGACATGAGCAGGCCTTGATGAACTTGAAAAAAAAAGACAAAGATCCGATATCACGCTGGAGGCTGCAGCTAAAAACTGCCCTCTCCTTTTTTTTTCTTTCTTTTTTCGGATCAATACGAGGGAGAGTGGAATAAAAGATGGAGAAGAAAGGGAGAGGAGAAGAAGTGATGCGAGTCTTTGTTTCCTACGGGCCTCCCTCGTTTTCACCGAGATGCTTCGCTATCGATCTGACATGAGAACTGTGTGCGTGTGTGTGTGTGTGTGTGTGTGTGTGTGTGTGTGTGTGTAAATGACACCCCCTCTTGTTTTGCAGGGAAGAACTCTTTGGAACATCAGACAGCTTTCACAACTTCTTGTGGAAAATGAAGAGAGCCTCGCTGCCCTCTTGAAAAGAAAATTCAACGATTTTCAACCTTCGCTCTATCTACCCGAGCGATTCAAACGGGGTTAAAAAATAACAAATGTTTGCTTCTCGCCGCTGTTTACCGTACACACGTCTTCCAGAATAAGGTCCCATGGGGGACACCGGGATGGGCGGGGCTTCTACCTCAACTCTGTAGTAACAGAACGCCTTGCATGGCTACTTACACATGGATAATTAATGGCAAGCGTGGAAATGAAGGCTCAGGTGGACGCGTACCACAACAGATATAACGTTCAACCATCTCAGTTTACCGTGTTAGCATGCTAACAATTTGCTAATGAGCACTAAACACAAAGTACAGCTAACTCTGCAGACGAAAAACAAAATAGAAGAAATTCCAATTTTGACCTGATGGTGGCGACAGATGAAAAGTCAGTTAATACACTTGATTCTGAGGGGAACCTGAAGGTCTACCCCTACTTAACATCCTCTAAATGTGACTCATTTAAGAGACCTTTCAAATGGTTTTTACGTTCTCTTCAATGTATATTTATCTGGGTCAAAATGGTGGAACTCACCCACCAACATCTTACAGCCCACTGATGTTACACTCCTTGAAGCCTTCAAATTTGCAAGAAGGTCTTCTTCTCATTTCATGTTTTTTGTTGTTGCCGTTGATATCTCCACAGAGGCTGAATGGATTCTTACCATTCAAACTGCATTTGAACTGCAGTCCGTACCAATCCGTCAATCCAAAGTCCCTATCAAGAAAAGGACCTTGTTAACATAGAGACGCTGACTAAACTGACTACATCTGTGGTTTTTCCAGCACAAGTCCATGTCTCCTTTCAGAGCCGATGTGCTGCATCTATCATATCAAAAGCCATCTGTAATTCAAACGCTCGCACCGGTAACTATTTTGCGAGGCCTGCCAGCTAAATGTAGGAGTAGGGGCAGAGTGGTTTCTTTGTGTTGTGTCAGATTCAAGTGCTCTCAGAAGTGCGCTCCAGCTGCGTTCGGCACCGGCACTCTATTTATAAAAAAAAAAAAAAAAAAAAAAAGTGCGTCGAGGCGTGGGAGGAGAGCATTATGTTGTGTCAATATTTCAGATAGCAAAAACACGGAGATGTGTTACTCTTAAGTAAGTGAACAGAGAGGAAACGTCTGCGTAGTTACACACAAAGACACACACACACACACACACACACACACACACACACACACACACACACACACACACAGTGGCCTGGCCTATAATCGTACCTATTTAAAATGCTAATTTCCTCCCTCCCGCAGGTGCCCTCGCTGTGTTTGAAACTAAATTGCTCGTCATAGCGGGTCAGCCTGAGCCTAATGGATTCATCCGTTCTCCCATTACACTTATCGATGCTGGACGGCGGACGACACCCGCGGCCTCTTTCTTGCGTTCTCAGATGGATTTCCACATCGGCCCGTGAATATTTTAGCATTTGGCTTGAATGAGCCTTTGACCTGTGACATCTCCATTACACGGGATGTTTTACTCAGTGGTGCTCGGCTGACACCAAACTACCAATCGGAGTGAATCACCTGTCCCCAGTCTCTCCACGCCAGATGTCTGACTTTAAAAGGGGGACGTGCTGCGCTCATTTTCAGGTTCATAATCCTATTTTGGGGTTTCTACCAGAACATGTTTACATGCTTTAATGTTCAAAAAACACAATATTTTCCTCTATACTGTCTGCGTGAATGCACCTGTATCCAACGTCTGTCTGAAACGCTCCGTTTTTTTTTAGCGCCTGTCTCTTTAAGAGGCCCTTCCTGAAAAAAGCCCGGTCTGCTCTGATTGGCTAGTGAGGAAAAACAAGGTCGGATCTTTGCAAAAGTAGTTTTTGAAGCAGTGGCTGGAAATACTCGGATTAGTGGCGGAATATTGAAATGAGTCTGCGTGTGAAATATGAAGGGGAAGCCAAATCGGATTGGCTTGTTGAATTATATGTTCTCTGATCTTTTGGTAGCCCACAAAATAAATGTTTTTTTTATTTATTGTTTGTTGGTTAGTTTAGGCACTCCAGATCCCCAAATGCTTTTCATTAGATGTCCCCTATAAAGTTAGGCAATGAGCCGGAGCAGCGCTTCACTTAGAGGGGATTTATAACATACTTTGCTCTGACCATAAAATAAGGACTTAATAAAGCTGGAGGCACACACACTGTGGAGGAAGCGCAGCTCTCAGGATGGAGATGATTTACATAGAAATATATCAACATGCATAGAGACACATATACAAAGTTCCTATGGACTGCATTAAGTGTTTTCTAAGCCTGCGGCACTGTGCAATAATGTTACGGTGTAAAACCACGGGATGCATGATGGTGTGGGTGGATGGTAGGCACATAAACACACACACACACACACACACACACACACACACACACACACACACACACACACACACACACACACATCACTGGAAGCTTTAGGCCAACAAGTCATTCTTGGTTTATCATGTCTGAGATGTTTCCTTCCACTTCATGTCACATCTAAACTCAATAAACACAAGTCTGTTCTTGATGACAGTACAGGTGGGTAAAAAAAAGAAATGCATGTGTCGTCATGAAACCTCCCCAGTTGATGAATTCCATAAAGACAATTATGTTTTTTGAAATGTTATATTTAAATATTCAAATGAGGCATTGTCTTATGTGCTATTTTGCATATATTTCCAGAACAAAGTTCTTGTTTTATTCTGTCAAAGGTTTTTTACAGAGGGGGGGATATTGGATATCTCTTTGTATCGCTCCATAAATTTAAAAATACTGTCAACAGCCATAAAAAAAAAAAGACATTTTCTCCACGTGTTTAGGATGTTGTATAAATCAGGCTCTGAATGATCTATGAACAAAGTCCTCTGTAGAAACCTTCAGAGTATAGAGAGGTACTGAACCTGGAAGGTTTGTATGTAAGAGCTGCTGAAGTGAGGGTGTCTGGGGCAGAGTCTGAGCGAAAACGTGTTTAGAGGAAACAGCCTTTAAAGAGACGATTCGTAAAATTACAATTATGACATGAAACGAGATTTTGAAGACACTACAGGTGAAAAAAATAAATAGATATCACCGTTTAACTTCCCCACTTAATTAATTACATGAAGACAATTACGTTTTGTGTTACAAGTTTTCTGAAACAAACCCAAATAGACACATGTGAAGACCAAAACAGCCCAAAATCTCAACATGAACCAGTGCTTGAATACAGTGTTTTTGACTTTAGTGTCTGCCTTAACCTAACTTGGTGAGTGGGAAAAGTGTACTAAGTCTATTAACCACACTGTCAAAAAATGGCCTTGCTGCCTATCATAAACCATGCTATCACCGTGTCGAGGTGGAGCCCACACACACACACACACACACACACACACACACACACACACACACACACGCACACACACACAGAGTGCCACAGACTAATCAATGATAACTGAGAGTGAACATTATTTTCCTCCACAGCCCGACAACACGACACACACCGGCCTCTCTGGAGAGAGACGAAGGCCAACAACAAGAGAGGGAGGTAAGAGGCCACAGGAGGACAAAAAACATCGGCGAGAGACCAAACATTTCCCACAACGACGGCCGTCCATCACGAGTATAATAAGAGCGGAAAACAGAAAGTGGATGGATGACGTTCGTCGTTGGCAGAGCCAAAGTAGTAAGGAGCTAATCTCGTATAAGTGGCAGATTTAGAGTTCCTCGGCAGCCGTGACGTAATACTTAATGCATACAGCCGCTAATAAATCAGCTCACAGCACCATGTGAGCTTTCACCACAAGCAGCCCACGGGGCACGCGAGGGATGGAGCTAATTGCAATCTTTCAGTAAGAAGCAGAGGAAGGAGCGAGAAAGCCAAAATGTATTTACTAGCTGTATAAAAGCTGTGGAGTTCCCTGTTAAAGGTGAATTTAAAATGATCGACAGAATGTGAAGAGGCTACAGTGCCGACGTTATGTTGCAGACATAGCTACTGAGATGATGCTAACCGGCTAGCCACCGGCCCGGCACTGTCTTGTAATTCCTCCTGTATCCAGAGAGGCGATAGTGAGCCTCCCGGCCGGCTGAATCGGAGTTGCTCCAGCTAACCGCTAACTGTCTCCCGGAGCTGCCCTCCACTCATCCTCCCGGTGAAGTAGACTAAAGTCTGGCACAGTCAGTAATTTGTCAGTAGTTGACTTTTTTTAATAAGAAAATATATAAATATATATGTCATGTAATCTAATAGTTATCATATAATATTTATGAACGACTCTGAGGCCTCTTAAAATACTAAACCACGACATTGAACAAATCATTTCTTATTGTCCGATTTCATTTTCCCTCGACAGCTACAGTACTTGTACAGTAGGCTCGCTTTAACTCGTTTCCTTACAGCATGACTGAAGCTGAACACAGAGGCTGACGCTGGTCTATTTCATTTCAAAGGGTTAAATGCATGACGTTCTCAGGGGAATGAAGCTAATCCAAAACGGTGGATTATGTAACGGGGAACCATAGCTCGGGCTAATCCTTCTCGCCTGTCGGACTGTTACACCGTTCTTTGATGGTTGGTTCAAAGTGGAGACGATGGGGAGTCAGGTGTATGTGGATGTTCCCCTGAGAGCAACGGGAGTAATGCTTTTAAGTCGTGGATGGATTACTGAAGGCCCTGGGGACAGAAAATGTCAGGGGCCTGACGGGCCTTCACCTACTAAATGTAGCTCAACGAGATAAGTACCAACCAGGACTCAATATCACCACAAAGAAATATATTACAAAAGACAAGAGAGAGAACAGAAAGACACAAAACGACTACAAAGAGAGCAGATTCAAAGAGACATAAAGAGATGAAAAAAAGGAGCAAAACAACCACATTGAGACACAAAGCAACTACAAAAAGATTCAAAAATACTAAGACTGCAAAGATACCAAAACGACTACAAAGAGACGCAACGCAACTACAAAGAGACTTGCAACAACTACAAAGAGACTCAATCAACTACAATGAGACACAAACAACTGCAAAGATACCAAAACGATTTGATCTAAATGACTACAAAGAGAGCAGATTCAAAGAGACATAAAGAGACAAAAAAAGGAGCAAAACAACCACATTGAGACACAAAGCAACTACAAAAAGATTCAAAAGTACTACAAGAGACACAGAAAAAAATTCAAAGATACCAAAACGACAACAAAGAGACGCAATGCAACTACAAAGAGACTTACAACAACTACAAAGAGACTCAATGAACTACAATGAGACACAAAAAACTGCAAAGATACCAAAATGAGTTGATCTAAACGACTGCAAAGAGACCAAAATACTACAAAGAGATGCAAAACAGCTGCATAGAGACCAGAAAGAGACTATGAAAAGGTGCAAAACCACCTCAAAATGAGTCCAAAGAGACATAAAACAACTACAAAGACACTGAGAAAACTACAAAGAGACAGAAAAAGACTTCAAAGAGACCAAAACAACCACAAAGAGATACAAAACAACCACAAAGAGATACAAAACAGCTAAAAAGAAACCACCGGGATACATAAAATGACCCAAAGAGACACACAACAAAAAGAGGCTAAACAACTATAAAGCGGCTGTGGGGCCTTTTTTATGTCCGTGCCCAGGGGCCCATTGTCTCATCATTCCGCCCATGTTTTCATTCACCAGCTGAGGCCACATACAAACTTTCTACTTCATCGACATGGAGAAACGATCGCAACATTTGAAGTATGCCAGCGAGGAGTCGTATTACATAAACCCGTGGACGTCCCTTTGGCTGGGGAGGTGGCTCCCAGCGCTTTCCACCCCATGAACAACACGCCAACATGTCATCGCATGCTGCACATTAGCGGCGAGCTAATCCCGGAGAATGAGGGTCTTCTGTTTGCACGCGGCCTTTGTGTCCGTCTGACTGAATAAGCTGTGCACGGTCAATGCATGTTTGCGTCAGACAGATGGATGAGTGAGTGACTTTTTGCCGTATTTCAATAGATTTGATGGGTTTTTTTTCTCCTTCAAATGGATACAGGTGTGATATCTAGTTCCATCGCCTGGTTGAGACTTAATAGTCCTCTACCCGTCTGTCCTCGGCTGACCACTCGCACTCCCGTCCCATCGGCCTCCCCATTGGCCTCCGCAACCATGAGCCAACTCACCGATTGGCTGCGGGGGGAATTCTCGAGGCAGAGGGCTGGTTAATTATGCTAATCCACAAAACTGATAAGGAGGCGGTTTCATAAAAAAAAAAAAAAGAAAAAAAAAAGAATTAAAACCTCTGGAAACGCGCACACGCCGAGGCAGCGTGGCTTAGAGAGAGAGAGAGAGAGAGAGAGAGAGAGAGAGAGAGAGAGAGAGGAAGGCTCTGTGAGAAAACACAAGAGTATTTTGTCGGAGTAAGCAGAGAGAGGAAGTTCAGGAAATATAGTCGTAATTAAGCTCTTTCCTTTCTTCTCGCAGATCTCCATCTCTGCATAGAGAGCTCTGTGTTTCCATGTCTCAACGCTAAAACAGCAACGTTGATATTATAGTTTAAATTGGACTAAATTCTCTGGATGCTGGACTTTTCCTCCCCCCCCCCCCCCCCCACTCAGCGCTCAGTTCCTCCTCTGTTGCTGGTGTGCTGCTGGCCTTTCCCCTCTCTTCTTGTTAGCTGATGTCTGTGGGCGGATAACACCGCTTCACTGATCCACAACTCATCTCTCTCTCTCTCTTTTCTTTTTTTTTTCATTTCTTTCTCTTCTTTTTCATCTCTGCCCAAAAAACACCCGATCATTTTTTTTTTGCCGTGCACAAACATGTCATTCATTACTGGCTGTTTTGCATTCTAGTGAGCAGCACCCAGAAGACTGTTAACATCATTTCTCCCAACATGCTGATTCTAAACTCGTTTTTTTTCTCTTCGTGATCAACAGCCCATACACCAGCTTTTACTGGATTTAAGGGATTCAAGGATCATTTATTGTTATTATGCAACACAGGGATGCACAACGAAACACATGACAAAAAAAAACAGCAGTACATTCCTGTAGTGAAATTTTTTAAAAATTTGCATCATAAGGAATTTAAACAGCAGCAAGATAAACAACTCTCTGGCCCGATAATATGGCCGCCATCTTTACATCATAAAATGAACATCAACTTCGTCCAGCTCCTCTCGTCCCGGACTTAACTAGTCCACCAGCAAAGGCTTGTATAGCGGTGGACTAGTTAACTGCTCAATGCAGCGTTTTCCAAAACTACAAAATATTAGAGTCTGAATATTTGAGGAAACAGTTGTAGTTTTTGGGGGGTTTGTAGCCGGTTACCCCTCGGTGTCCCACAACATTCAAGGTGCCTCTGCAGTCCTGCAAGAACCAGAGCCAGGAGAGCTCGGCAGTGCAGCTCTGCCTGCCAGAACTCGTGTTGCACTGAGGAGACAGATGAGGATGTTAAACCGAAGGGGGGGGGAAACAGGGAGCCGGATCGTCAGGAGCATCCCCCTTCCTTTCCTTCACCCCCCCCCCCCCCCCCCCCCCCCCCCCCCCCTCGCTCCTGTCTCATCGCTTCTTTCACCGACACGCAGCAGCGTAAATGTTCCACTTCTAGATATCAGTGTATCCCAGGGTTACAGCTGGTGAGGCATCAGAGGACAAACAACAGAGACCTGGAAACCCTGACAGAAAAGTATGCCTCCACGTTCCCAGAGGCATCAAAGGAGCGAGGAAAGGACGCAAAGAGAGACAGCGAGGAAGAAAGAAACCCGAAGTTCTCTGTGCCTGTTTAGTTCTCGTTGTCTAGTTTAGAGACAAATCTATTCCCTGTGGTAAACAACCTGGAAAAACGGCGCCTCAATGCAACCCAGTCCTTAAATTATATAATTCTGCTTCTTAGAGATTTAACTTTAAATGCGTCATAACTTAAATGGAAATTAAGAACTAACAATGATTTTTAATCATTGTGACTTGTGAGCTCGTGGTGGCAGTTATCTGCAGAGTTAACTGACTTCAAGGCATGCACATTGAAAGAGAGAGAGAGAGAGAGAGAGAGAGAGAGAGAGAGAGAGAGAGAGAGAGAGAGGAGGAGGAAAGAGAGAGAGAGAGAGGGAGAGAGAGGTGGAGCAACAGAGGAGGGGGATAGGGGAGAGATCAAGTATCTGAGGGAGTATAATTAACTCCATGGTCTGCCTCTCTCTGCAGGCCTGCGGCATACTGCTCTAAAATGCTGATTCAGTACACAGATAGACAGAGTAGCACGAGGAGGGAGAAGGGGGTGAGGAGAGGGATGCAGTAAGAGAGAGAGGGGGGGGGTTCAATAAAGAGGTATCTCAGTGGGACAAAAAGTCTGAAACGATAAAAGCAAAGAGTAAACGGTGAGGGCAGCACTGAGAGCACAGGCTGCTTAAATTTAAGAAAAACACAAAAGAGCCGTTATATAAGATGCATTAACAGCTGCAGAGGGTAGATGGTGGAGGCACTTTGCGATTTGAGGCAGGTTGTCTGCAGTCGGTGGATTGACTTTATTGATCGCTGAACATCTGCAGACGCTTCAGAGGCAGCAGCAGCAGCAGCAGCAGCGGCACAACACCACTGCGTTACCTGGAGAACAGCGACATCTAGAGGTGAAACAGTAGACGTGAACCTGCTGCACTACTGTACGTTTTCTACTGCAGAGCGGCTGATAGACACGAGATACCTACTGTATCTATTAAATCAAAGAAGAAGAAGAAGAAGAAGAAGAAGAAGAAGAAGAAGACGAAGAAGTAGACGGCTGTAACATTAGACAATATGGCGGACCTGAGTTTAGAATTCTCAACCGTCAAAGGCTCAAAGGAAACAATTAGCCTTCTTGTTAGCTAACTTAGCTAGCGTTAGCCAATTTTAAAGTGTAGTAAAATAAAAATCAGGCATTATCTTATGGTAACTTTTGGTGAATGTAAATATACAAAGTGGTAAAATAAAAACCTATTGTACGTGTATTTTGATGTATTTCCACGAGTCTGAAAGAAAACATATTTTTTGAAGCAAAAGAAAATCTCAAAATGTATCAGTGCATGAAAAACAATCCACAGATACATTTCTTTATTATTCGTAGTTATTGTTTATTTTCATGGCTTCACTCTAAAATCAAATAGAGATATTCTAGAAATGAATAAAAATCAGAACAAAAAAAAAGTGTCTGTTCTCTTCATGATCAAGTACCGGCACATTAAGACACAAATTAAAGGCAGTCTGGTGGTGATACAGGCTGTGTTGATATTGTGTCAAATGATACGATGTACACAGAAAAAAAGTCAAGTTTGAGTGTTACAGTGTGACACAAGCAACAAGGACACAAAGCGCATTCTTCTAAATAATTGGTTTTAACACACCCACAACAGCAGCGGTAATGTATAAAGCATCATACATTTGAGAGGAGCTGCCTTTCCTCAGCAGTGTGAACACATGTAGTGTAAACATATGATGAAACTCATCATATAAGAGGCCAAAAAGCTGCAAAAGTTCAAATGCAAGTCCCTGAAAAGTTTCCCTCGTACTTCTTCCACCACAGCTCAGCGGCGGAGGCCTGTGTGCAGCTGTGCCTCAGCCGTGTCCGGCCGCCTGGCTCCGAGCGTCCGACGTCGCGTCGGGTTGATCGCCGTCTCTCGGCACGAAGCCCCACGTCTTGAGCAGAGCGAGCCGCTGAGCAGGAGGAGTGGAAAAGTAGTCCTTCTGTTTCTGAGAGTAGATCTGATCCGGACGCACGACGTCCCTGTAGCTCCAGTCCTGACGAAACACACAACAACAACAACACGTCTCTGATCAGCTTTGATTTATCAAATATATTCTTTGATAGTTTGCTGTCCCCTGGTGTCCATCTAACCTGTGTGTGTGTGTGTGTGTGTGTGTGTGTGTGTGTGTGTGTGTGTGTGTGTGTGTGTCCATTTAATGTGTGTGTCCCGGTTATTCTGGCTGACGGTGCTGAGGTTCTGTACCTGCCAGTGAAAGTTGAAAGCCTCCAGCAGCTGTATCCTGCCCTCTCTGGAGGGAACGCAGTCCGGAGGAACAGGCTGCTGCGTCTCAGAGCCCACCGTCACACCCCCGAACACCAACAGGGCCCTGATGGCAAACCAGCCCCCGAACCTCGGGTGCACACACACTCCGAACATCTTCTGTAGGTGGCAGAGAAAGGGGGGGGGGTGGTGGTGCACAAAACAGAGGTGAAGAGACGAGATTGGAAAGCACACTGTACTACAAAACATGTATATTCCAAATTTATGAAACAAACGGCGTTACTTTTTCCGCCCAGGGTTGGTCTCTGACGTCAGACTGCTGGTAGTAGAAAGCTGCTCCGGACACGTGAGCCGCAGTCTGCGCCAAAAACTTCGGCTTCCTGCTGGGCAGCAGCTCGTAGTCGTACCTCACGTCCACTTCCTGTCCCGGGAAACACTGCAGGGCGGGGAGAGGAAAGGCCACATCTAACCCTGATCATGATAATAAATACTGTCTGAACGTCTTATTGTTGTGAATTCTTGCGGAAAAATTGTGAAATAAGGATTGGAAACAAAATTCTAGCCTGCTACTGCACCACTTACCTGGGAGACAGCAGAGGAGACGCAGTGCTTGACACACCGGTCTACGGGGTCGGACAGCCCCTGACAGCCCCTCTCCTCCAGGAAGGGCAGGAAGGCTCGTTCAAACATGGCGGGAGTGCTGAGCACCACCACGGCCAGGCTGTCGTCACGGTGAGCCAGGCGCAGGGAGGGGGGCAGCACAGAGTTATACCAGCCAACCTGTGGGGCGGAGAGGCAGTAACAAACTGCAGAGCCACTTTATTAGGTACACCTGAACACTCTAAATCTGCTTTTATAATGCCTTTCATTTTGAGTTTGTTTGCAGAGTTGTAGAGGTGTAATTTCTACATAGTATGTGGTGGTGTTGTACTGAGAGGTGTTTCTATTATTATGCCCCTCTTATTAAACTACAACCTCAAGAATAAACAGGTTATTAAATGTACACAGTCCCGACAACACCAACAAAAACTGAACATTGCAGACTTCATCCAGGTAGAATTTATGGTGGAGCTGTTGCATTGAATTGCATCAGACTATACAGGTGTTCCTATTAAAGTGTACATGCTGTGTGTGTGTGTGTGTGTGTGTGTGTGTGTGTGTGTGTGTGTGTGTGTGTGTGTGTGTGTGTAGGTTAGTGATGCACCGTGAAGGTCGGTGCATGTATTGAATTATATTTGTCACACTTTTAAGCCCTTCCTGCTTTCAAGGCTACACAGTGGAGATAAATTAGTGCCACAATACCTTCAGAGGGTAGACTTCAAATCCAACTTTTGATAAATGGTCTTTTAACAGTCCTGTAATACCTTCCGCATTGGCAGTGGAAGCCGCCATTTTCCCCCCATGTCAACCCAAAGCTTTGGATTGTGGGATATGGTGTTCTTTGGCTAATCGTTAGCAGGAATAAATCTAGACTCTTGCGCATTTTTACAATAATTTCTTCCAACAAAACGAACGACTGCAATAAGAACATACAATACTATGTGTTTTGGGGAAATTCTGCTGACGCACTTCATTTATTTGGTGATGAGTAACGACTGTAGTCACGTCCTACTACAATACCCAGAAGACCCCGCGCGGCCACGTCACACGCAATCACGTCGCCGCTGTTATGGGCACCTGGATTTAAAAGTGGAGTCGCAAGATTTTCTGTGAGTAGCCTGATTAGCCAGCTAACATAAACGTTCTTCATACATATTTACTATGTTTTCAGCAACAGGTTGCATGTTATATATTCAATAGAAGGAACCGTTCAGTGTCGAGGAAACGGTCAATAATTAGCGTTACTTTGACAACCGAGACAGCGACGTAACGTTATGAACGCTGTCAAGAAAAGTAACCGTAAAGCTGCTGTTGCTGCTGCTAACTGAAATTAGCCTACGACAACGTTAGCTATGTAACGGTCGCTGCTCCACCTTTACGTTATCTTGATGTGTTTCGTTTGTGTGTTTTGCGATGTAACCAGCAGCTACTCTGCCGAAGTGTCCTTGAGCAGGGGGGGGGGGGGGGGGGGGGTCATGCATCTCTTCCAGTTTAAGTCTGACAGACAGACAGAGAGACAGACAAATAACACAGATAGACAGAGAGACAGACAGACAAATAACACAGACAGACAGACAGACACATAGATAGATAGATAGATAGACAGACAGACAGACAGACAGACAGACAGACAATAGAACAAACAGACAGACAATAGAACAGACAGACAGACAAATAGAACAAACAGACAATAGAACAGACAGACAGACAAATAGAACAGACAGACAGACAATAGAACAGACAGACAGACAATAGAACAGACAATAGAACAGACAGGCAGACAGACAATAGAACACACAGACAATAGAACAGACAGACAGACAATAGAACAGACAGGCAGACAGACAATAGAACAGACAGACAGACAATAGAACAGACAGACAAATAGAACAGACAGACAGACAATAGAACAGACAGGCAGACAGACAATAGAACAGACAGACAGACAATAGAACAGACAATAGAACAGACAGACAAATAGAACAGACAGACAGACAAATAGAACAGACAGACAGACGATAGAACAGACAGACAGACAAATAGAACAGACAGATAGATAGATAGATAGATAGATAGATAGATAGATAGATAGATAGTTACTTTATTAATCCCGCTAGGGGGAAATAACAGAGTAAAAATATAAAATGCACAATATATACAATGAAATAGAATAATATTAAATGAAATGAACTGAACTCATTATTATTATTATTATTATTATTATTATTATTATTAACTAACTGAAGCTGAAGAGATACTGGAAACGACGGCGAGTTCAGCTTCCGTTTCGCCTTCATGCCATTTGTGAAAATGTTGTGAAAATGAAAAAGAAAAGGAGAACTCACCCAGTCTTTTTTTTTTTCACATCTAGACCACATTGGACCAGATCCAGATTAAAGACCTAGACATGTCAAATCTGGTCTCCGTTGTCACAGAGAAACCAGAGACTCTTTAAGACACAGTTTCAGATTGGTGAAACTTTTATTCTAGTTGTCAAAAATGCAAAGAAAACCACCTAGACCCCATTGGACCAGATCCAGAACGAATACCCAATATACCTAGACTAGATGATCCCAGAGAAGATAGATTGTAGCACCTCGGCTACAAACGTGCAAATACCCAGACGTGCTGTAATTTAAAACCTCCACAAAGTGTCAGAGATCTCTTAGCAGGTTGTTACCTCACCGACCAGCCCCTGAAACACGTCTAGAGTTACTGCATCGCCGGCCCACGCTGGTGTTTGATGGTGCAACGCCACACAAACACCAGCGGATAAAGAATCAACAGTGAACGTTGCTTTTCTAGTTCAACTCCGACATGAACTGGGACAACCAGCTGAGCTCCATCCTGTCAGTAGCAGATGGCAGCGTTGCAAAGATGAGGGTGAGTAGTTTCAAATGAATTCTTTTAAAGAGTGTGTGTGTGTGTGTGTGTGTGTGTGTGTGTGTGTGTGTGTGTGTGTGTGTGTGTGTGTGTGTGGTCTAACGGTACATAAAAGGAGTAAAGGACAAAGGAGAGCCGTCGGTTGTGAACTTGTCATGATTGGATCCACCTGTAGATGGCAGTAACGCCCCACTGACCCTTTTAAAAGGAGTCATTTATTTATCGAGATGAAATATGCGTAGTGAGAGCGAGAGTTTGGGAAACTCCTTACAGTGTGAACGTGTGTTTTTTGTTTGTTTTTAATGCGTCCACAGGAGAGACTGACCTCACCGGGGAAATTCTCCAAAGGAGGAGAAGGTGGGTGACCTTTTGAGAGCCATCGCTCAAAAAGTGGAAATTACCCTTTTTTTTTCGTGTGCGAGTGTGTGACTTCCACCCTCACAGTAAAGTGCAGATAGGAGTCACAGTCGTTTGATCTGGTTTAATTGTGGTTGAAGTTTTTTTTTTTATTGAGCAACCTCCCCCTATGTGCCTCCCCCCCTCCCTTCCCACAGATTTGTTTCCAGCGAGGGAGAGGATTCCTGATTCAGATCCGGGTCCTCCCGCTCTCCCTCCGCGAGCCCCGCTCCTCCTCCTCCGACAGCCCTCCTCACCCCTCGGCCCTCCCGTTCAGTGGGCCGACCTGGCCGCCGTCCAGTCCCAGCTCCAGATACAGAGCCAGGTGTTACGAATGTTTGTTTAACCGAGCCGGAGGGGGGAGGGGGCGGGGGGGGGAGATCAAATTACCTGCACAGGAGTCAAATAGCAGGTAATGTGCGATGGTGTCGTTAATATTGACAGTGATTGTTTTTGGGTTTTTTTCGAGGCGATTGAGTCGCTCAGACAGAAGCTCCACGACGGTGAGAGAGAGAGACAGTCTCAACAGTGTCACATCCAGACACTACAAGGTAACCTGCTGCGCCATGGCTGCCCACCTGAGCTCACACACAGCGATCAGGTCACATATTGAAAATAATGTCACGTTATTGACACGTAAGTCTGTAGCTTCCAACATATATTGTGTTATTCAATCCAGCAGTTGAGTCAGATAAGCGAGTTTGTAGTCAAATTAAATTCAGTCCGACACAGAATGAGTTTATGATTTGATTTTAAACTCGTCTTGAAACCTGCGCCTCTTTATTTTTGGATCATTCAAATGTGTCTCCTCACCTCCAGAGAGGCTTCTAAGAAACGGATCAGAAGAGCGAGGCCGTGATGTCGCCCTGTTAGTCGTCTGTTGAACGTATTCCCAGTTAAAGCAGAGTGTGTGTGTGTGTGTGTGTGTGTGTGTGTGTGTGTGTGTGTGTGTGTGTGTGTGTGTGTGTGTGTGTGTCCAATGGAACAACAGGACATGTCCTCCTGTTTGATTACCTCAGTCCCTCGATGACTTCTGGTTGGATGATTTTTTTTAAATCTTGTGTTCTCTCACTAGTTCCTGAACATGACCAACCGTCGCTTTAAGAGAAAACTCGGCTCCTATGTCACCTCTTGTTTTAGCGGTTTAGCTTTTGTTCCTCTTTATCGTATAAATTAGTCGACTTGGTTAGTAAACAACAGAACATGTCTTCATCAAGAGGACTGGCAGGTTATTTCTGCCTCTACTGGGACTTATATGCTTATTGAGTTGGATTGTACAAGTTTGAATGGAGCAGATGGGGACTTTTATTTTGGCTCACAACAGGAAACGTGCCTCCATTTTTAGTTTGTATGAAATATTTTTATTTAACAAATACAAAAGCTGAGTTATGAAGACTAGTGTGTGATAGGAGTCTTTGTTTAGGGCTTTTGTGTATATAAAACAAACATTTATTTAATGTCTTTCCTTTTCAGTGTATAAATCTATTGAGGATTTTACAAAATAAAGTAAAAAAATTGGTTGGTGTAATAAGAACTTTTTCAGTCAGCATACACTTTTGTGTCACTTCCTATTATAGTTTTTTAAATTATTATTTACATATTTTCAGAAATGATTGCGATAAACAACCTTTTTATACCACTGATTATAATAATAATAAGAATAAGAATAATAATTATAATAAGAATAATAATTATAATAATCATAATAAGAATTATAAGAATCATAATTATAATAAGAATCATAATAATTATAATCATAATAATTATAATAATAATAAGAAGAATAATTATAAGAATACGAATTATAATAATAATCATAATAATAACAATAATTATAATAATTATAATAATAATAGCTTAAAGTTACTGTGAGGAGCTTTTAACTGGTTATGAATATGTCTCAATATAATACTGATGCCTCTATGTGACCTACATAAGTAAAGGAGTCGGGACGCTCAGGCCAGGAGGAGGAGATCTTGTGTCTCCTCCTCAGGCTGTACTGCTGGACCCGCTGGAGAGAAGGGAGGCACCAGAGAGAACCGGGACCAGGACCGAGCAGGGTAGACCGTCAGACCCCCGCTGCAGTAAAACACCAGGTTTTCTAAAGGGACTCTGGTGGTCTGAAACACGAGCACTTCCCTCCACAGAGACCGCCAAAAATCAACACAAAATGAAAGTTCCTTGTAGTAACTTAAATAATGAAATATCCAATTATATATTAATGTGTACAAATGATGCGTCACCGCTGTGCTGAAGTACTCATCTCCTCTGCTCACGGCCCACCTCGGTACCGTCTGGAACCAAGCAGAACACACTCATCAAGGGAGCGCTCATTCATAATTCACGACTTTTCTAAAAGAACTCCGATGTGTCCTCAAGGAAGCTAAACTCCCTTCCTCGCAGTAACCTCTCTCCTTCTCCAGAGGAGGTTCAGCGGCTGCGTGAGGAGCTGAGGGAGAAGGAGAGAGAACCCAGGAGGGGACAGAGTCCGGGAGCCGAGAGGAGGATGGATCAGTGGAGGAGAGAGGTCGGACGTGAGCTGAGCAGTCTGCGGGGACACATCACCAGAGCCACGTCGCCAGGCAACCTGGAGGAAAGGTGCATTAGGGGGTGGGGGGGGTGTGACTGATGACAGGTCCAGCTCAAGATTGAAATGAAAATGATTTCAATTCACTGCAAGTGAGGTCTGAAAAGAAAAGGAAAAAAGAAGAGACAGCTTTATCTTCCTTTTCTTTTCTTCAGTTTCACTTCAAAGCTCCGCCGAGAGGAGCTGGAGCACCTGCGCAGAGAGGTGGACCAACTGAAGACGCAGCTAAGTGAGTCTCACACACACACACACACACACACACACACACAGACACACACACACACACACACACACACACACACAGAGTAGCCGTGCCCTCGCATCGATTCTGCAGGACTGCACGTGTCCTAATCCCAACTGTTGGCCTCCAAAGGAAAGACGAGCGCAGTCTTGTCCACGACTCTTTCATCTTTTTTCCCTTCTTGACAGGGAGACAGGGGGAGGACGCCTTCCTCCAGCAGTCAGAGGCCAGAGAGACCAGGAGACGGTACGAACACAGCTGCAAGGTACACACACACACACACACACATATTAGCAGCTTGTGTTTTATTCCTCCACATGTGTGGTTTGTATTCTTTGAGCTCCTTCACCTTTCCCTTTTGTGTGCTTTGTTCAGACCCTGGAGGAGCTGACAGACAGCTACAGAACTCACAGCACTGATCTGTCAAAGACCTTCTCTC
>NW_027176969.1:809346-823527 GCF_023349555.1 Cebidichthys violaceus
GGAATTGGACTTGGGAGGGATTCACCAACATGAGTATATTTCGTCCAGCTTCTCTAAAACACTACCTGAGATTGTTACTTTTTAGTTTCAGCCCTATTGTGAAAAGCAAAACTCTAAAAATAGAAATAGTCGGGATAACACAAACAACCATATGGCTTATTCCCTCTGTGGTCTCAAGAGAACGGAAACAGAGGACGGGAAACAGCAGACTCTGCTTGGCAACAGAGACCATAACGAGTATTTAAGTCATCCTACTTAGTGTTATTACTGTTTCTTAAAGGGACAGTGTGGGTATTTTGAAGTGGGGTTGTGGGGAATTCTTATCCAGAGTCAGTGTATTATCTACAGTAGATGGAGTTTAGCACGGCTGCAAAGCAATGACCCGCTGTTTTAGAAACCTAAAAATATAAATATCAAACTTCCCGACGGGGAACTGAAGCCGTTAGCTACCGCTCTCTTCAAAGCCACCGGACTCCTTTGACAAAAACAGTTATTTTACCTTGTTGCTCGTCTACTGTTTTAATTGTGCGACTTTGGTGGATCCGAATGATCCCTTTAAATCACAAAAGTCAGACAATAACACGACTAATGAGGCAACTGCTGTGTCCTGCGAGGACAAATGACTGTTTTTGTCAAAGGAGTCTGGTGGCTTCAGATCCCCGTCTGGAAAGGGCTTTCTTAAGACTAGGTAAAGCTGTGAAAATATAATAACTAATATAGACGTTTAGGTGTCTAAAAGACGTGCTGCTTCCCCGTAAATTACTCACATGCTGGTGCTCATTCAAAACACGCCTTTGGGGAAACTTTCTTTCCTCTCAACTGCTATTTTTATAAACGGTTATTAATGAGAAACCCAGAAGCGTTAGGGACTGAAGACGGAGCACTTTCTTCCTTCTTAAATTGATTTTCATGTGACGCACCCGATCTCCTGCCACCACAGTGTGTTGAAACAAACCGCCGGGAGAGTCGGCATTGTTCGCCCCCCTCAGGCCGAGGACCGCGATAGCCGCAAATCCTCTTTCAAACAATCCTCGGTAACTGTCTCCACATGCTCGGACTGGTTGGATGCTGGGAACAAACTGAAGCAGACTGAAGGGCAGCTGTTTTGAGCAGAAAGCTCTTTGTGGGAGCTCCTCGATCAGGATCTGCTTTCGTGACGGGTGGAAAGCCTTGTGGCACTTTTTTCAGTAATCAGCTTCTTCTTTTCTTTTTTCTTTTTTCTCCCCTCGACTGACGGCCGCGAAATATTTGAAATCCGTCGCCACCCAATGGATACGAGGCTTTCGGTCTCGCCGCACCCTCTGCGCCCACGTTTCGACTCGCTGAAGATAAATTATGGGTGCCTGCCGGAGCGAAGTGGACAGAAGCGGCGGGGATTGGTCCCGCTAAAAAAACCCACGAGGTTTAAAAATAGTGGCGTTTGTGATTCCAGATTGTTGGGGTTAGGTGAGGTTCTGGTGCAGTGTGGACCTTCCTCTCTGCCCACAGTGTGCTTGTGTTGCCTTAAAGGAATAGTCCGCCCGCAAAACTACCATTTGTGTATCATGTAGTAAGGTAACCTGGTGAAATTGCACACGCTGCGATCCCTTGGTGTTCAGTAATCCATCAGTATGATCATGTGTTGTTGTATACGTCAGCTGCACCCGTCACTGCAGCAGAGTAATGGATGTTTAATGGACTCTTCTTCCTCACTCAAAGCACTCTTCAACCCGGGAGAAACCTGATGAGGGAATGGATTCTTTTTGATTCCTGGAAGTGAAGACGAAGAGGAATCCCCAAAAAAAAAAAAAATCCATCGCCATTACAGCAAGGCACACACACACACACACACACACACACACACACACACACACACACACACACACCCTCTACTGCCATGTCTTTATACACACACACACACACACACACACCCCCACAGCCTCTACTGCCATGTCTTTATATATACACACACACACACACACACACCCTCTACTGCCATGTCTTTATACACACACACACACACACACACACACACCCCCACAGCCTCTACTGCCATGTCTTTATATATACACACACACACACACACACACACACACACACACACACACACACACACACACACACACACACAGCCTCCACTGCCATGTCTTTACACACACACACACACACACACACACACACACACACACACACACACACACACACACAGAGCTCAGTTAAGAGTCCCTTTATGCGGTCATGTCTGACATGAGTCACTCTGCGCCAGGCTTGGTGTCAAGCTGTTCAATATTTCCCCCCCTCCCTCCCTCATCGAGGACCCCTGCTGCTGGTCAGGTGCTCGGGGGGGGGGGGGGGGGGGGGGGGGTGAAAGACACTGCACAGTTCATTTAATGAGACAAACGGTCTCACTAGTCAATAGTAAGCAATAAAGAAGCAGTAAACGGCGCGGAGCGGTACGTAGCGCCTCCTCTGACACGCTCTCCTTGTCTGGCCGTTAATAATGCGCTCGAGGAGACATCGGATGAAGAAAAGGCTCATTCATGTGTTTGTTGTGGCCGATGAATCGGACCCTTTCTACCGCCGGTTTGATTGCGTTCTCTGAGCATCGTGCAGCGTTCTGTCGGTGCTGCGGTTCACAACAAACTCTGTCATTCGTAATTTAGATCTACAAGTCTATTATGTAGGTTGTGTATTATGAGGAGGATGTAATGTGTTTTTTTTCTGTTTTCTACTAAATATGTTGCAAGTTTGTAGATCAATATGCACATTTTAAATGTTGTGTTGGGAGTTCTGGATGAAAAGTGTTCCTGGATAATAAATATAACGATCAGAAATAATCTGAAGCATATTTCCTAAAAGAAAAATATGTTGCAACGTGAAGTTGTGTTACTGAAGGAATCCTATTCATTTCATTTTATCCCATATTTATGTGTTTTATATCTATTGTCTATATTTTTCCCCTCTTGTCTTTGTGAGGATATACTGTCATGTCATCATATTGTCACATTTGTTATGTGTCTTTTTTTTCCATTATTAAAAAACAACAATAATAATAATAATTGAGACCTGAAACGTAGAGGATGATTTCAAAATACCTTTAATCATTAAAACACCAACAGTCCATAATCCACATCCGGCTGCAAAGCCTCGTTGTGCCTTCAGGATACTTACAGACACTTCATTTTTTTTTTAGAAACCTCAAGTGTATAATTTAGAACTGGACGTACAGACGAGTGACAGAAGTGAGGAAACACTTCTTTCCTTTCCTCCAGTAGAGACTTGTGTAATCTAGGAGAAGAGCACGGAGGACAAACTGTGGCTAAAACGTCCTCACTAAGACATTTTAGGTGGATTTTTCCTTATTCATTTGTCACCCGTCTGTAGTCATTCATGGCACAAGGATTAAATAGTGAACACGAGTATTAGCTCCGGTTGATTTCTAACGACGGCGTCTCATTCCCGAAAGCTGCTGCTCGTCATTCTGATCGGTGAGATACCGAGAGATGCCGCCGGCTCACGTGTAACGGTTCCTTTTTTATTTTCTTCTTCTTTGTTTTTTAAACTGGTGAACGCCGAAAGCAGCAACTAAGATGACAAGCTGTCTTTGCGCGATGCAGTCGTCAGTAGTATTTGCCAACATTGTGTGGAAAGGCCACCGGCCACCGGGTTCAGCCTGCAACTGTGAACGCGCTCGAGTGTTCAAACACGAGGCGTGTCGGAGCGGCTACCCGCTAACCCGGAGTGTGTGTGTGTGTGTGTGTGTGTGTGTGTGTGTGTGTGTTGTGTGCGTTAAAGTGGCAGTCGCATAAAGCACTGGGAATGAAGTTAGTTGGTTTGAATATAAATACAGTTTGAAATAAAGAGCTGTTCCTCTACTGTGTAAGGCAATCGTTCCTGGACACGAGGCTCCAGGAAAGAAACAAAAAGCACACACACACACACACACACACACACACACACACTGCACATATTCAAAATCAGGCCAAAAGCCAGCAGGACCTTCAACACACACACTTAAAAAAAATAGACACACCTTCACAAATCCACACTTTAACAGACTCACACTCACTGCTACGCATATTTTCCTCATACACACTACTGACAAAAGTAAAGTGCAACTCTTTTTTTTTTTTTTTTTTTTTTTAACACTATAATCGGGTCATTTGTTATGTCCGTCTATTTTCTCAGTCAGACTGACAGACTTTTTTTTTTTCCGTCAGAACTTTGTAACACTGGATAATTGGGACCGGTTGCCCTCCGGTGGGAGAGTCTGGTGTCCAGGTGTGAAACCTTCTTAATGATGGACGCAGCAGACGATGCTTGCCTCCTGCTTTTTTCAACGCTGGGGAAATCTAAATATACTATACAAAACTCCCACTACCCAAAAGATGGGCTGGGAAAAAAAAAAAAAATATCAAGCACACAGTATTCGACAGAGGAGGAGTGGGGCTTATTTTGTAATTACAGGCACCGTGTGTGATGTCTTCATTGTCCATTGCAGCTTTCGATTCGTGTCTTTTCCTACAGGTGTCGGTGATCTAGATGAGTCCGCTCACACCTACCCAGGGTTCTCTCTGTTTTGGTGCAGATTTAAGGCCGGGATTCAAGGAGAGTATTTTTTTTTTTTTGGAGGGGGGGGGGGGGCGCCCAAGATCTTTCAGTCGTGCCTCCATCAGTAGCTGTACATGGACAAGGGTGTGTCCTCCATCATATCGTCCTGCACGAATATACAAAAAAAATGGAATAATTATACACATAAAAAGAAATGTAAAAACCTTTACCTTGTCGTGAGACAGCCCGGGGAACTGAATGTGTTATTTATGCTTATTTTAAAGCCACCCGACTCCACTGACAAAACCTGTAATTTCACCTCACAGAACACAGGAGGCGCTGGTTTACCGCCGCCTCCGTCGGTTAGTTTGTTTGTGTTATTGTGGGACTACGGTGGAATCAAACTAACCCTTTATATGAGATACTGGGGTTGATACTATGGATAAGTAGCTCATGCAACCCCGCTTAAAATAAAAAAACGCCACACTGTCCCTTTAAGTCTGCCGCATTAAATGCGAATGAGCTATTAAATTGTTTTCCAGAAGATCAGAGGTTAAATGTTCACTGGAGCTCTCATCCTGATGTGTGTGTGTGTGTGTGTGTGTATATATATATATATATATATATATATATATATTTAATATTATAGCACTGGTAAGTTGTCACCGTAAAGCTCACATCTGTGCTCAACGATATCTGACGGACTGATTATTTCTACGGAAACAGCTGCAGTGACGGCGTTTTTCCTGGATGTCAATTCAAATTAAATGCAATTAAACCTGTACAGCAAACAGACATCCTCTGTCCCTGGACCCTCACATTAGAAAAGGAAAATCTCTCCCCCCCCCCCCCCAAAAAAAAGACCTTTACCGGGGGAAAGAAAGAAAGAAAGAAACCTCCTGGAGAGCAACGGAAGACGGATCCCTCTCAGGATGGTGCGATATGTCTCAAGACGGCGTAATCACATTAGCCTCACCATAGGGAGGTCCTGCAGCCGGCGGAACTCTGGTCGGTTGTCTCTCCGCCGCAGTTTGAGGAAGAGGAGCAGAGTGATGATGACCGCAGTGATGATGAAGGCCGACACCAGGCCGGCCAGGAGCGGGTCTAGTGTGGGGGAATCGTGGACCATCGTGGCTGGAACCAAAAGAAGAGAAAAATTTAAAACACACACAGGAGACACTTGAAGGAAGAACGGATTTGACTCGACGAGGTGTAAATAAAACAGTAGAACTCCGGCTTCTTTAACGCTCGTTTAAAGCTGCGAGTGGAACTAAATATAGACTCGGCATGTTGAGTGTTCCTCGTGTGCGTAGCTCGGGACAGAATTGTCAAACACGGGACGGTGATGTTAAGCTTTCCTGTACTTGAGCTCTCTGTCGAGCGAGGGAATTTATTTATAGGACAAAAAAAAAGAATGGAGCAGTTTATATTGTATGTGCAGCACAGTGCAGCATGTCTTTTTAATCTCTCACATCATCCCTCTTGACCTTTTCATGTTGATGTCCGTCTGTGTTTGTATATTTCTGTGTGTCAGCGTATTCCTGTATATGGATGTTTCCATGGAAGACTGCTTTGTAAACTGTTTTTTTTTTTTTTTTTTTTTTTTTTTTTTAAAACCATATCCTCTGGTTGAAAGTAACAACAACCACAGAGCAGTGAAAGCTCCCTGTTCCTCTGGCTAACGGAAAGAGGCGAGGTGCCAAGCGTGGCCTAATAAAACCACGCGGACTGAGAGAACTTTATATATTCCGACTGTATCCAAGTGGGCCGGTTCAAATGAGGGGAGTTTTTCCTTCCTTTGTGACGACGCCGTGGCGAAAGTCCTCTCAAGGTGGAGTGTGTATTGTTAGCAGACAGACTGAGGGGGAGAGAGAGAGACAGAAAAAAAAAGAAAGAAAACAAGAGCATTCTCAAGGCCAACGAGTCCCATGACTGCCTCTGTCTCTTTTCCCAAACAGAGACATAATTGTGGAGTGCTTGGTGGTGACAGTGCTTGTAGAACATTTAAACGCCTGAAGGGGGGAGGGGGGGGGGGAGGGGGTCTGTGTGCGCAGAGGCTTGTGCTGGTAAACAAAGAAACAGCGTCGCCTTTGTCGTTCGGCCAATTCACCACAGGCTGTCGATATCAGAGTCAGAATAAATTCACACACCAACGCAGAAGACATGGTGCACTTACGGTCATCCCCGACGTTGAGCTGGGAGGGGTTGTCGGCGTGGGGTTTGGCCTGGGCGGAGGAGCTGGGAGGCGGGGTGACGGCGTGCGGCGGCTGGGCTTCGCTTGAGGCCTCGGGATGCTCGTCGGCCTGTGAGGTTTTTTGCGGAGGTGCGAGCGTCGACGACTCGGAGCTGGGGGCCTCTTTAGAGGAGCCGGCGCTGGATATTGAACTGGCGGCGACGATGGCGGCGGTGGTGCTTTCGGGTTTTGGTGGCTCAGGTGTCGCAGGTGTTTGGACCGAAGTGGGCGCGAGTGTTGTGTTGAGAGTGGGCTGGTTTGACGGTGTAGCAGAGTCAGGAAGTGCAGCGTGATGCGTCGTTTCTGTATGTGGCGTGGCGGTCGGTGTGTCTACGGTGGTGGTGGTGGTGGTGTGAGTTGAGTGTGTGGGGCCGGCGGTGGTGGTGGAGGTGGAGGTGATGCTGGTGGTAGTGATGGTGGGTGTGGGGGTGGTTGTGGGGGTAGTGGGGGTGTGAGAGGTAGGGGAAGGAGGAAGAGAAGGCTGTGACGTCAACTTGTTTTCCGGAACGGCAGCCTCTGTGGTAGAGACAATGTTGGCATCTGTACAAAGAGAAAGAAAAAACATATTATTTACACCGTAGTGTACCTCCGCCAACCAGTCAGGTTGCAGTTTACATCCATGTCTTTCCATTCCATAATGATTTTATCCTAGACATTTGTTTAAAATGGCCATAATTAGCATATAGCTTCTTGAGTTATGGCCAGAAACGTGTTATTTGAGGTCACATCTGTGCCAGATTTGAAGAAATTCCCTCGAGGCGTTCCTGAGATGTTACGCTCTCAAGAATGGGACGGACGTGAGGTCACAGTGAACCTGACCTCAGATGTACTCCGCGTTTCATGCTAATTAGCGAATGTTAGCATGCTAACACGCTGAACTAAGATGATTAGCCTTGTGGATGTGGGCTGTCACAATATCAGATTTTCACTGCACGATTATTGAAGAACTCATGTAAACAATACCATCACAATATCCATATACAATTTTAAATAATAATAATAACGCTTATGACGTTCAATGTGCATTTTGTCTTTGTTTTGGCTAATGAGTTGGAGGTGGAGAGCGAGTCTATAACCATTTAAGAGGTGCTGGATTATTAACACAGTATTATCATATGTGTATTATCAACATGATATCAATAAAAAACAACTTTAAATATCACGGTTATCGCCTGTACCGGTATATTGCGACACCCTTAGTGAGCGTGTTATGTAGCATGCTAACGTTAGCGTTTAGCTCAAAGCACCACAGAGCCGCTAGCGTGTTTGTAGCCTCTTTATCGTTGCTAAAGTGCACATTTTCAAAACACTGCGAGTTCCACTAAAATATGAATCAATTCAACTACATTCTATTGTGTTAAGGCAGAAAACTAAACGTTGACTATCTCAACGTTAAAGTTGAGTAGATGCAAACAGTACTCTGATATGAACTGTTTTGGGGTTTTTTTTTTGCGTCACCACAAGATAAACTTAAGTGCCTAAAAAAAAAAAGTGTCTTTCCTGTGAATATGTTTGGGAGTTTAATGTGTGAACCAGCACCCGAGTGTGTTTGCGAGAGGAGAGCAGTGAGAGAGATGTGGAGAGGAGGGGGGAGGGAGGGGGGGGGGAGGTGCATTACACTTCTCTTTCTCACCCCCTTGTGAAAAGTCACACAGCATTTAAATCACTTCTCTCCTCAACACCAAGCCAACTCCTCTCTCAGCACGTTTCCACCAAGCTCTCCCAACAGACTGCACTCCTTCTAAAATGCTGTGTTCTACTCTTTTTTTAGTCGCATCTTACGGCATCGGAGACGTCCTTTTCGATCTCTTGTCCTCCAGTTTTCTTTTAAATCGTATTTTTTTTTTTAATTGTTAAACTGGGTCAACGCGTTACCCCGGTCACTCGCTCTGTGCCTGTGCTTCTGGACGTGGAAAACAGAGATAAGGACTTAAATATAGCTCCTAAACTCTGAGCCACCTGCTGCTGGGAGTCCTCACATGTGAAGTGTGACAGACCGTCTTCTTCTCAAACGCCAGTTTGCCAAAAACCACACAGTTACCTTTCTTTAATTCGGGGGTCACGGTTGCGTTGCCGCCTGAATTGCCGGTGCCGCTTGTGTTCGTATTTGTGTCGGAGCCGTCCGGTGGCGGTGCGGCTGGAGCCTCAGGGGCCACGTTTTCTTGAGCGGAGGAGGCGGTGGAGGAGGCGGTGGAGGAGGCGGAGGCGGGTGGCGGCGGCAGCGTGGTCGTCATCTGATGAGGAGAGTCACATTTAGATAATCATCGGTCTCTGGTCTCATGTCCTCAGAGTCATTAGCAGCTTATTGGCTTATTCCAAGAAAAACATGCGCCGACAAACCATCTGAATCAGTTGTTTTTATCCAAACAGCAATTATTAAAACAGAAAGAATGTATACACACATATTGTATATCCAGGGGAAGTTATCTGACAGTGCATAGTCTTCTATCTCCAGGCCCATTTTGGGGTTCGAGACCTTTCAAACTGAAGCTCCTGCTGGCTCTGAGGCCTTAGAACTATCCAGAGTTCTCCCATTTTAAAAAACAATTATGAAAATTGTTTCCTATCAAGTCATGACTCCTCAGCACCCACACCGCCATCAAAGAACGGACGCAGATGAAGGCACCTGTGCACTTGAACGCACCGCAAAGACTGGAGCCATCTACTGCAGTCCTCGTGAGGCCTAAATGAAGACCTCCGCTCTCTCGGTCTCCTATCTCCTTCCTGTCCAAGTCCTCGTTTTCTGTCTCTACCTGCTTCCTCCTCCCCCCCCCCCCTCTCGTTGATGAAAACCAGAGCACTACTGTAATGTAATGTCATTACCGCTCACTAACACACTGCCATGATGCCTTTCATTACCTCCATAATCGCTCACTCGGCTCATCAGTGCACACACAGTGAGGGAGAGGGAGAGAGGGAGAGAGACAGAGACAGAGAGAGGGAGAGAGAGAGAGAGAGAGAGAAAGAGACAGAGAGAGGGAGAGAGAGAGAGAAAGAGACAGAGAGAGGGAGAGAGACAGAGACAGAGATGGAGAGAGAGAGAGAGACAGAGAGGGAGAGAGAGAGACAGAGAGAGAGGGAGAGAGAGAGACAGAGAGAGAGGGAGAGAGAGAGAGAGAGAGAGAGAAAGAGACAGAGAGAGGGAGAGAGAGAGAGAGACAGAGAGGGAGAGGGAGAGAGAGAGCGAGAGAGAGACAGAGAGAGAGGGAGAGAGAGAGAGAGAGGAAGAGACAGAGAGAGGGAGAGAGAGACAGAGAGGGAGAGAGAGAGAAAGAGAGAGAGAGAGAGACAGAGAGGGAGAGAGAGAGAAAGAGAGAGAGAGACAGAGAGGGAGAGAGAGAGAAAGAGAGAGAGAGAGACAGAGAGGGAGAGAGAGAGAGAGAGAGAGAGAGAGAGAGAGAGAGAGAGAGAGAGAGAGAGAGAGGCCTGTTTGAACTCTAAATGATACAAAAACAGACATAAATAGACGGCGGCTGTAGAATACTGGCCTTGTTCCCTCACTTGAGCTCCATTAGAGCTGCGCAGGTCAAACGCTGGAGCACTATGTTGTACATACATGTGTATCTCTCTTGTGTGAATGATGTGTGTGTGTGTGTGTGTGTGTGTGTGTGTGTGTGTGTGTGTGTGTGTGTGTGTGTGTGTGCAGAGTGGATTCATAAAGAGAAGCCCTGTTTGGCACTGTTGCGCACTCCTCTCAGGGTCTTGCGTTCCAGGCCAATGCAGCCGGCGCCTGAGGAAGCAGCTCCCGCTCACTTCTGCCTATCAGCCAAACCTGCCGTGTGAAACCCGACCGACCGCCACCGTCAAGTCCCATCAGCCCAGAGTGTGCGTGTTTGACTCTGAAGACATCATCACAACCCCGCCTGCCCTTAATTTATTCACCTATTTAGTATTTCTCCCTTATTTTAGTTTATTTTATTCAACTTGGTTGTGTTTTATGTATTTACTTACAGGTATGCCCATCTGTCATTGTTCTTATCATGCTCAGGCCTGCAACAACACAATGATTTTATTATTATTATCATTGTCAAAAAATCCCCAAAATCCCGGTTTTTCCAGCCGTGAGTCCGCTCCCGTGAGTCCGCTCGGTGCTTTGCCCTCTTCGGCCTTTTCGTCTGAACTTATTTCAGATGTTTACTGCCGACCTCTGAAGCTGCAGCTCAGGCCTCTACTGTACACTCTGCTCTTCTTTCACAGTAGAGGCCTCATTAGGACTCATGTGAGAGCCTAAAGTCACTGCAAGTGTCCTACACATGCAAGCATCCGACATGGACTGATACGACTTTTCACGCGTTCGAAAAGAACATCATTGATTAGGTATAACTTGTTTATTTTGGGATCATCCAACATGAAGAACCTTCCATGAATAAAGGACATATTATTGATATTACTGGCTAATGGTGTAGTCGTTAAATCCTTATTATAACACTTGAAATGACTTCATCTTCAGAAATAATCATTTTAAGTTTGAACTCTTTCCACGTTCTTATTTATTATGTATTTCATATACAGGTCATAAGTGTTCATTTTTTTATTTTGATGTTTGTGTACTTTTTTTTTCATATTTTGTGCATTGTGATGAAGACTGTATTCATGTGACGATATGAAAATATTCATGTCCTGATTATCCTGGCTAAATAATTCAGATATTATCCCGATAATCATCAAAATATGCTTCAAACTTATATCAAATATTTTGGATTGCGTCACAGATTGCTCACTCATCACTCATCTTTTTTTTTTTTTACGTGAAATACAAACAATGAAACAATATTAAATAAGGTACTTATCATAAGGCCGCCCTGCACGAGTAAAGGATAAATAAATAACATTATATGAGGCTCTATATTTTGTAACTTCTCTACCATGACAGAGCGCTAGACAGCCCATGTGACAATATCCTTTATTATCCCGCAATAACTGTGTTCAATCAGTTTTTATCTACGATACTGAACACATGCAGTTACTTCCTTTGTGACTTTTTCCGTGTTCTTTTTTTTTTTTTGCTGGATAAAGGGTCAGAAGGATTTATTTTTCTGGACAGAAGCAGAACATTGAACAGAACCAGACTTCAGAGGGTTTTCAGACGAACATCCTGATCTTTTGATTCCATCTCTGCACGCTGTGTGTTTATGCAAATACGGCTCCACGCGAACTCCGTGACGTCTGGAGGCACCGCTTTAAAATCAAAGGTACTACAGAGGCGAGCCAATTAGCACGGAGCCAGTACAATGACAGAGTGCTGCTGCACGCACACACACACACACACACACACACACACACACACACACACACACACACCACACACACACACACACGGAGGTGTCATTTATCACAATGTACTTTCCTCGCTCGTTACAGCCAATAAATGTCCTCCAGTGGAGCCGGCTGTGTTTCTATTCAGCCGGACGAGCTGATGGGACAGTTCCGCTCAATCAAATCATTTTTCTTTTTTCAAAATGTCAATAGTGTCATTTTGTTTGTTTTATGTCAGAGGCACTGAGGCGAGGGGGGGGGGGGGGGGGGGGAGGAGAGAGGAGGGGTAGGAAGAGAGAAAGTGTTTAGGAGAACAGGTAGGAGGGAAGGTGGGTAAGAGTTAAATACAGGATGTGTGAGAGGAGTGTAAATGTGATGCAAGCAGAGAGAGGGGGGGGGGGAGGGGGGGGGATGTGACAGATAAGGCGCGAAGCTGTTAAAACAAATAAGAGAAGAAGGAAAAAAAAAAAGTAATCAAGCTGTGATTTGAAACAGAAACGCGGTGACTGGAGGTTCGTCTGCCTCTAGATCTATCTAGAGGAGGGTTGACAGAAAAGTTCACTCTGTTCTTTAAATGGAGTAACAAACCTCCGACTGTGAGCTCTGACAGCTTAAAACACCACAGGTGCCTGGGAGGCAGGTGAGATTAGTGTGTGTGTGTGTGTGTGTGTGTGTGTGTGTGTGTGTGTGTGTGTGTGTGTGTGTGTGTGTGTGTGTGGTACAGTAAACCATTCTGACTAGTTCTAGTACAAGTGAATCCAGAAACCGAAAGTCAAGAGATGAAATAAGCAAATGTGAAATAAATAAATTCGACCTACCCGTGGATCCGGAGTGAACGAGCAGCAGCGCACAAAGAGCGATCCACACTTTGGTCTCCATCATCTCTGTCCTCCGCTACACGCTGAGGAAATGACTTAGAACAGATCTCTCGTCGTCTTTCTCTCTCTCCTCTCTCTCTCTCTCTCTCTCTCTCTCTCTCTCTCTCTCTCTCTCTCTGTCTCTCTTGTTCACCGTCCGATCCCAGACTTAGAGGACACTAGTTTAGTTTTTAGAATTCCCAGGCAGCGGAAGGTTTTTTACTGTACAATCCACTGCAGACTGCAGCTCTGCCAGTGTGTGCGTGGCTGGAGGGACTGAAGGAGGAGTGTGTGCGTCTCTCTCGCTCTCTCTCTCTCTCTCTCTCTCTCTCTCTCTCTCTCTCTCTCTTTCTCTCTCTCTCTCTGCCACGTGTTCCCTGTTCAAAATAGTCAGCGGGTCTGACTCTGTGCCATGACGCTTTTTTTTTTCAGTAGAAGACTGACACCTACCCGCATTAAGGGTGCATTAACGCAACTATTTTGAATATGTATGTGTTTGTATGTGTACGTGTATATGATACACCATTCTACTTGATTTTGAACGTTTATGTAGTTTTAACATTTTTATTTTTATTTTCCCCTGCTGTTTATTTATATCTGGTGTTTTGTGTCTTTACTTTTTGTTAATAAAATAAAATAAAATAAAATAAAACAAAACAACATAAAATAAAATAAAATAAAATAAAACAAAACAACATAAAATAAAACAAAATAAAATAAAATAAAATAAAATAAAATAAAACTAAACTAAACTAAACTAAACTAAACTAAATTAAATTAAATTAAATTAAATTAAATTAAATTAAATTAAATTAAATTAAATTAAATTAAATTAAAATTAAATAAAGTAAAATAGCTAGATTTCTCAAAGTGTTGAGATCCACACTTTCTACTCAGGGACTTTGTTGTGACTGCAGTCTGAAATTAATTAAATTATATATTTTTTGTGAATCATTATGTCGTGTGTTTGTAGTCTTTATGCTATATGAAGAAATTAATTAGTAACTAAAGCCAAGTTAAAGTATATTCTCTGAAGTGTTTGACTTGATCCGGAAGCTTAAACCGTCTCCTCCTCACTTTTTGGTTTGCATGACTGGCGCTTTCTGCAGGGCGTTTTACTGTAATGTGATGTCCTAAGTTGACCACGTGAGGGCGCTGTTGCTCTATAGTTCATTTTCACATTGAGGGTGAAAAAAATACGCATTTGGTTTTGGAAAATAGTGTCGAAACTACAGATTATTGCACTATTTCTCTGGAGGATGTAGTCCCAAAGAGATTACATTTATAGCGCGCAGTGACTTCATT
>NW_027176970.1:0-47500 GCF_023349555.1 Cebidichthys violaceus
GCAAGAAGCTGACCTAAAAATACTCTCTGGATCATATTTGGACACATAGATTGTCGTGGCGCTGAGCTCTGTCTTGTTAAAGGCAAGTTGTTTTTTTTTGCGATTGCTTCCCCACTGAACGTGAATGCTTACATAAAAGCATCAGAACCTTAGCTTTTGTAAACACGACTTGATCAAATGCACCAGAAGTACAAAAACACATTTTCTGCTTTGCAGTTCGCAACACACTTCTTGCAAAAACATTACACACTTTTTCTTACATGAGACAAACACGTTTGAGAATTAAATCTCTTGCAATCATTGGGGGGGGAAAAAACTTCTATTCAAAATGCAAAACATACCTAAATTGGCGATGCCCAACTTAGGTAGAGGAAGAGAGAGAGAAGAGGGGGACAAGGATAAGAAGATGATATCCCATACAGTACTATTTCTCTGTTTAACATTGCACTGTAATTTTACTGTAATTAGTTTTGTTTCCAGTGAATTTACAGTAAAATACTGTATTGATTACTGACTGTAATCCTACTTTACTGAACTTGTGTTCATTGAAATTTGAGTAGATGTTCTGTACTGGAACAATCTTTCAATGAAAGGTAGACAAAGTACTAAAGACAGCAGTGTTTTTGGGATCGTGCATCAATGTGTTGCTGCTTTGAAAGAGTCATTCGAATGGCGCACGTGTGCATTTGTGTTGCAAAAATGCCATTTTCAAAAAGCATCATTGAGGGTCTCATTTGGCTTGTGGGTAGAGTTTTGAGTGTGTTAGAAATCGCAAAAAACTGTAATATGGACTTACTAACCTTATGTGGATTTAGATGTTTGATATGATATGATTCACCTGTCTAGGTGTCAACAAATGATGAAACGCTGTCTGTCTGATGCGGCCATACGCATGTGTGAGAGGGCGTGCACGAGTGTGCGTGTGGTTCGCGTGCCGAGTGCCTCTCAGGTTCTGAGCATTGGGCACCATCAAAAATTCATGTATCTCAGTTTCACCTATCTGAAAAAAAGTGCATTATTAATGTTGGGGATCTTTGATCAAACAATATGTTACCTGTCAGAACACAGCACTGCCAGACCAGATCACCAGCTGTAAGTATTTAGTATGTTAACAGACTGCAGAGCCACAGACAATTATATCGTTTGGGAATAGTACTCAATTATTTTTGTATTACCTTTAGTGACTTTTCTTTAAAGATGTTAAAGCAGGTGGATGGCCACTTCACTGTGTCCTCCAGATGCATTATTAGATTAGGTTCTTAGTTACTATTCCTGTTTGTTTTCACAAGAACACCCAGCATTCATTTTTCATTTTATGAATAAAATGAAAAGGATTTGGAGATTTATTGTAAAATAAGTTTTTTTTTCAAATGATTCAAATCTTATAAAAAAAAAAAAAAAATGAATTTCTCAATTGTTTATCCCAGCTAAATATTCTATGTATTCTGATCTTGAAATAGTGTACCCGTAGTTACATTCCACCCTCAGGCAGCGCAAAGGTGTAAGGTTGTTTGAATGCTCTGGACTTTGGATGCCTTAAGGAGTTCCCTACCTCGGTAAACACAGCTAACACTGACATTAATACTTGACATCCTGGTGTAGATGATATCCAGGATGTAAAGATTTGCTTTTAGGATGTGACTGTTTAGTTTTGACGGCTTCAAATACATAAGAAAATGCCACGTGTGCCATAAACAAACAGTGTGTTTTGTAATAAATACAATCAAAGTCAAAGGGTAGAGATGAAACGATGTCTCAATAACCTTTGGCATCCTCTCTCGCCCGTGAAAGATACTTATTCATTGTTTGCTCACTTTCCAGGAGACCTATGGGGATGTCTCGGAGCGGCTGCTGCTGAGGGAGAGGCTGAAATGCAACAGCTTTGACTGGTATCTGAAGAATATCTACCCGGAACTACATGTTCCTGAGGACAAGGAGGGCTGGCACGGGGCTGTGAGTGTCTGCTATCAGTGTTCCATTATTTGTCCTGGTACAATCGAAGTGCAGCGTCAGTGTGATCAGCCTAGTTACGGAAGTCAAGAGGAAATGGCACTGCAGTTGTAGCTTGCTTTTTTTGTTCCATTTACTTTGAGTCTGAAACTGAGTGTTAGGTTGGGTCAGGACATGGGGAAATCCTGCTGAAAGTGAGAAGGCTGCACTCAGACAAAGAGCTTTGAAAGCCATACAAATCCAGTCACCTGGTGGAGTATTCCACTGTCCATTCATAGATCCACCACTTTGCCATGTTGACACTTGTTTCACCGTAACAGCTGTGAGGTCACATGTTCCATGTAACCATGGCATTGCTCAAATATCTGGAATGGTATTGTTAGCAATCATTTGTACGGACGCCAATAGCACCAATGACGTAATCTGAAACTACGGCATTTTCTCAAAGGTATTGTTCTCCTCCTGCCAGGTGCGAAGTTTAGGAGTAAACACAGAGTGTCTGGACTACAACTCCCCAGAGCACAATCCCACAGGTGCCCACCTCTCTCTGTTTGGCTGCCACGGCCAGGGAGGCAACCAGGTACATCTCACACTTGGTTTACTTCGTCTTTCTCCCTCCCTCTCGTGCACGTTTATTCTCTCTTGTCACAATCTCATGGCCCAGTGGGAGATGTGTCTTGAAATGTCAACGCTCTCTTCTAACCCTTAAAAACGAGCTGCCACAGTTGATTCACAAAAGAAAATTGCTCTCTGTTGGTGTGTTCTCACCATGACTTGAATTTAATGAAGGAAAAAGAGTATGGAATTGCACCCTCATAGACCCCAATATTGGGGCAATTGAATCAGAGGTACTTTTAAACCGAATGCCTGCCAACTCCAGTGACTGATGGTTTAGCAACCAGCAGATTATTTGTCTGTGAGAATGTATATTTAATGTAGGAGTCAGACAATAGGCAGGGCTCCTCTCTGTGAATCTCCAACCTGCTTGATATCTCTGATTACCCTGCTGATGCGCCGCGTCAGGTGTCCCCAGTCACAGAAAAGCACCATGTGTGACTGAAAATCAATGTTTGGATGGCTCCCCGCTGAAACAAAAGCCTCGAAGGCCCTTCATCACCTCCCTCCTGCTCCCTCATTCCCCGGCCCACACAACAACCACGTTCCATTTAAGAGACACACGAGCCCTCGTCGGCAGAATCAATGGCACAGCCTGAGTGAGTCTTTTATTAGGAACGAGCATTATGGGCCCTGTTGCACCTGAAAGATGTATGAGATGTAAGGAGAAGGATGGGGGAAGATTGATTACTTGACCCGCCGTTTAACGGGAAGCCCGGGGAGTGTTGCATCTTTTGTCCCGAGGGGCCAGGATGTTGAATTGACACCGGAAAAGGGGAGAGTTGGGTTTGTGTTCACGTCTGGTTGATTGAGAGGGCCAAGGCCCCGTCTTCACTGATGAGACGCCTTGACGGACACCATGACACGCCATGCAATGGTGGTTCAGTGAGGACTTGATCCCACAGCAGCATAACAGGAAAGCTTCCTGTAATCCTGGTAGGAAAAAACATGCCAGAGAGCACTATTGTGCTGTTTAATCTCTCTTTTTGTATTAAGAACGCCTTTAAAGTAGAAAGAGAGTGTGCACCAGAACAATCGAAAGGAGGTGGAGCTTCACTCTGTCGCTGCGGTTTTTGCAGTTTGGTTTTTTCAAAGTAGTTTCCTTTTCATGGCAAAGATACATAACCACACATATTCATGCTGTATGTGCAGAGCAAATAACCCACATAACCAGGTCTTTTCTTCTGCTCCAGTACTTTGAATACACGACTCAAAAGGAGATCCGTTTCAACTCGGTGACAGAGCTGTGTGCCGAAGTAACCGAGGGACAGACCTCCATCAGTATGAGGCACTGCCCCAGTGACGGAGAACTCAAACCTCCCAGTATCATCTGGGACTTCAGAACGGTAGGGGTTCACACTCTCACATATACGCACAAGTACTCGTTATTCCTCAAGACTAAACCTCACACACAAACTGTCCTACCTGTAATCTAAATGTTCTCCTTCACACCTGTCAGGACGGGACCGTCTACCACCCTCACTCCGACATGTGCGTGACAGTCTACCGCCCGCCAGAGGGCCGCACGGACACCCAGATGAGGCGGTGCACCCCAGGAGACAAAAACCAGCAGTGGAAGTTTGAGTGGTAGGAGGAGGAAGTAAGGAAGTAGCAGGGAACCTCAAGTGACCTTCGTTTACCATAGTGCAATTAACTACAGAGGAAGTCTTCCAGCAGGGATGGCGAGCAAATGAAAGGTGGTGAAACAGTCACTTTAAGCCAATGAGTCGCCCAATTCAGAGCTTTTGTACCCGTATTGAATGACTGAATAAGTGCAGGTCGTGGCAGAATGAATGAGAAAGGCGAGGTTTATTTGGACTGCCTGAACTAGTGACTTTTACTTTTTAACGTTACTTCATCCAAGTGCCTCTGCAACCAAAATGGAGTGAAGGGTACATCTGAAGTGTCCTTATTGTCTCTAATGCAACAACTTGAAAGCAGTTGAACTGATTTGACTGTCCCAGCACATGAAGAAGTGCCTTTCAAGAAGAGTGAAACATTTTCTAGAAAAAAATGACATGCAAAATCACACTGCACTACAGAATGTTACCTGGATGTGCAATTAAGATGAATTATTATTGTTAAATAAATAATGTTTGTGAAGTTGTCAAAAAAAACCAACCAGTTTTAAAGACGGGCTGCTCAAAGAAGACGTACCAGGAATGTACGGTCAGCAGCATTTAGCCACAAACCAGCTACTTCCCGACATGCTTCATCATGTGGGGGGAAAACGGGGAAGAGAGCGCTGCGGTCACACTAGACCGCTTCCCAATTCTATCTGGTGTCTGTGGAGCCAGTTTCATGGTAGAATGCTGCCCGAACAAGACTTGAAGCATTCATTAAGCGTTTGTACTAAGTGCAATTTGCCCCAGAGGGCTTAGTGGTTGACAGGAATATTTTTAATCTATTCTTCTCTGTTGTGTAAATTTTAAGAATACCTTCTAAACTCATCTGTCGCTGTGCCTTGAAAAGTTTTTTACCGAGATCAAATGTGCCAGAGAATGTCGAATGTATTTAGAAATGCTAAAAACTAAAACACTGGCTTGATGCAATTGATTTTATTTAGACACAAAAACCCTTAAAAGGGAGAGCCATTTTTAATTCAATCGTTCCACTTGGCAGTGCCAGACTGTTTGTTAAGACTCCTGTGTGAAAACCGTACTTGAAGCAGCATTCTTAAAACACTCCTGTTTTGTTTTGTTTTTTTTCCACTGAAGACCTGTTGGTTTTTCTGCTGGGATTCAATGACCATGAGGTGCATAGTAACTGTTGTTGAAATGTTTGTCGAATTGCAGCTGAATTTTCCGAAGACTGCTTATCGCTGAGCAATGTTTGGCGTCTGTGGTCCTTTTGAAATCATGAAAACGAGATATTCATACTAGTCAGTGGAAACGGGAGGCGAACATGTACGATGACGCCTGTTTGGTGTGACCTTTGTAAATAATGTTTGTTTTAAGGGACCAAAGTGGGACAGCGCACCTTTTTAAAACTACTGATAATGCAAAAGGGATGGGGACGATAATGATTATTTGATATGAAGAAGAGGGTGACTGAAATGGGATGGATGTGCCAACGATGATAAAAAGCTGTTGAGATGATTGAGAGAATAAAAAAACTAACCACAGATGCACAGTGTCGCTTTCTTTGTTTCTATCTCAGCTCAGTAATGCGACAGCAAAAATTGTTTATCTTGTTCGCTGGTGCAAGCGATGCCACATACAGCAAAAGAGAAAACTAAGCTGTTCATTACCTTTTCATTGTGTGGAAGCTTGAACGACAACAGTCATTCATTTGCTAAAGACTGGCATTTAAAAAAAAATCTGCCACAGCATCCCAGTGTTCCACTCAGGCTGAGATTTCAGTATTCAGTCATTTGGCATCACCTACTGGTAAAAAAGCAAATAACACTGACTACTGGAGGCAGCCCATAGTCCTTTCACTGGCTCTTGAGTCCAGGTCAGGAGGGGAGTTCAAATTGGTGATGGTGGAAATCACTGAGACCAAATGTTGTAAGATTACATTCATGTTTTAGTTGTGTATTGTCCACATTGTTTTCTATCCATGGTTTCAGATAATGATTAGTCACTGTAAGCAACAATGTACAGTGCATTAAACATACGGTTTGTTTATTCTGCCTTTGATTCTTTAGATTCTTCATTATATTTGGCTGCGGATGCACAGACTCACACCGCACAGATCTGTGTTCATGCTATAAATAGTTGATGCTGCTGCAGCTGTCCTCGTGTGACTGTTGCATAAAAGTAACCTCATCAAAGTCATCAACACACAACCGACATGAGGTGTGACAGACGGGCTCAGCTACTTGTGTCAGAGGAAAGTTAATGAAAGCCTTGGTTCAGTTAAACGCTCTCTATCTGGGTGATCCAGGTTGGTCCAGGTAATTGTTCTAATTGCCTGTCCTGTTTCACTCCCTGTTGCGTGACTTTCAGATTTATAATAGTTATGAAATGTTTCTTTAATTAATGTCCTTATGTCTTGAGTACTAAATGTATTTGTGCTTTATTGGGTTTTTTTTGGGGAGTGTTATAAGTGTGTTATATACTAATGGTGCATACACAGTTCACCATTGTTTCCTTTTCCTGTTAATATGTTTGCACCAAATATCTATTGCATGGAAAATGTTTTCCATCATCCGGTCCTGAATGCAAATGCCCTCATGCGTTGACATTAATATTGTGTCTCTGACAGACACGACTAGCCCAGTCTACCGTGATATATTACAACACTCCGGCTGACTTTGTTGCCTTCCTGTGTCTCTTTGTAGTTTTCTCAATATGAATACTCGATCAAAGACAGTATGCCACTCAAATTACCTTCTTGCCTTGAACATTGGCCTTAATTATTTACAATTCTAATTTGCTTAACCATACATTTTGTGTCAAATTTCATCTTTGGGGTCAAAGAGTTTTGATATCAGTTTCATATGAGTGACAACTGGCTGCATAATAAAGAAGACCACCAAGATAAATGATTTCCAGGTTTGGGTACTGGGTTCTGTGAAGAGGATTCAGAGTGGTTAAGAGTATTGGGGTATAAAATGTGTTTTAAGTGGGGCTGGGGGTCGTGTTACTAGTAAGAGCTCACCCATACATTTAAAGAACTGTACCAAGTTGTACAGTAAATAACAGTTACAATTAGTAACATGGCCCACATAGGTTTATTACATGTTAGGAACCGGAATTTTTTTAAAAAAAAAACAACTCTGTGTTTCTGATATTTGACAAAACATCAACTCAAAAGGTCTGTTCGTGATTAAATATGGCCTGAGATATTTTATCACGAACAGACCTTTTGAGTTGAGGTAAATAAAGATTTACCTGCCGCTACACTGGCTTTAAACTTCAACCGTATCAAGTTACAAGACCTAATCTATTGAACTTCCTGTTCTACTGTTTCGCATTGAAAAGTGCGTTGCAATCCCAGGACCAGAATGCAAATTACAACACCTTCACTTTTCAATTTAAATCAACCATGAAAACAGATATATATATATATATAACAAAGTGTCTTTATGATTTACCCCAAGAAAAAAATTCACAGCAGCATTTTGCTTGCTGTGCAGACTTTTAATTTGATATTCCTTAACCGGAAACGTAGTTGCTATCTCCACTCACTTGACAATGGCTTTAACTTAATTCAAGTTCAAGTAACGTTATCCGTCAGGCAAATTTCTGCCTGTTTTCCAACAGTTTGGTATAATACTAAAGTGTTTAGCGAGATAAGAGCTGTTTGACACTTGTGGTAATGCTTAGGACGAGTTGAAATGTGTCTTTTTAACTGTAACATTGAATGTCCTCAATAAAAACTAAGTGAAAGTGTACAAAGTTTCTGATTTGACCAAGATTAGTTATTTCCGGTGGGAGCCCACCGGTCAGGTAGTGTTAGACAGCTAGCGCTCATCCGATGGGATAACTAACTAGTTTAATCCGAGTTTGATAATCCTTTCACATTTCTTCAGCACACCGTTGAACAGAGGAGGGGGAGGAGTGTCCTCCTACGGCCGTCCGCATACAAACTTCAAGGTTCCGCTCAACAAGTACCCGAAACTCTGGTTCGGCAGAAGGACGTTTATAAGACCGCATTGAAACTTAATTTAACGCAAAGTCACATTAACTGCGCCTGAAGGAATGCGGACTAAACTTGGAAGACGTCAAACGGAAACGTGACGAGGGCTGGTGAAACGGAAAAAAGGGGGGTAACGTTACTTCTGCAGTGACGTTATCGGTGCCAGCGGAGCGCCGCTCCTTTGGGCACTAGAAGTTTTGCGCTCAAAGGAAAGGAAGCGACACGATGGCGCTCTGCGGAAGAAGGAGTCGACCTAAGTTACTTTTTGCCCTCGTCGGTGTCACTTTTGTGGGGTACCTGGTCTTTTTCAGACACAACTCGGGGGACGTGAGCGCGACGACTCAGCGAGAGGCCCCCGGAGAGCGAGAGGTGGGAGACGAAGAGCTGAAGAGACCGGTCTACGAGAGGCCCTCCCTGGATTTTAATGCCCTGGGCGAAATGGGGAGAGCCGTCAAACTCAATCTGCAAGGAGAGGAGAAACTAAAAGAGGAGGAGAGCATCAAGAAACATCAGATTAACACTTATGTCAGTGATAAAGTGTCGTTGCACCGTAAACTGCCAGAGAGATGGAACCCACTGTAAGTAGTTGAGTGCTGTCAATCATTATACAAACGTAACCCTATTAACACATTGTGTTTAAGGTCAAGAGGAAGTTGAATGCCAAGAAAAGCTAATTTCCCTAACCCCTAAAGTTCTTCAATGAGTATTTACTGCTGCTTTCCTTATCTGAATGTTTTCTTTTTGTGTTCACGTCTTTGGTTATCAGTAGTTACTTTGGCAACCAAGCTTAAGCTCCACGCCACTGTGTCGTTTTATCAGTCTTAACCCAGTCACCCAGTTTCACCTCCCCTCCCTTCCTCAATCTGCCCACTAACATGTACATTCTCCTGACGTTGCAGTTGCAGAGATGTGAAGTATGACTACCGGTCCCTGCCCACGACCTCCGTGGTCATCGCCTTCTACAACGAGGCCTGGTCCACCCTGCTGAGGACGGTGCACAGCGTGCTGGAGACGTCGCCCGACGTCCTGCTGAAAGAGGTGGTGCTGGTGGACGACTACAGCGACAGAGGTACCAGCACAGACTGATGGAGAGAGGCTGAGACAGACAGACAGACAGACAGACAGACAGACAGGCAGACTGATGGACAGGCAGAGGGGTTGGCTGATTGGCAGTCAGAAAGGACAGAAAGGTTGTCAGAGGGACACACAAGGAGGCACACAGACAAGTGGCAATCACCGGTTTGTCAGATGGGTTAGAAGGGAGGAGGACTGAGTGACGGCGGCAATTAGGAAAGTCAAACAGAGATACAGGAAGGTAGTGGCAGGTGGTGATGAAGGGGAATTTTGTATGCATCCAGATAGATGAACACAGATATCAATGTCACATGTCTGGGCTTTTTTTTATCTTCCATATAAAGATACAAATCCCTCTTGCAAAATGATGTAATAATAAATACTAGCAGTACACATTGTAGCATGGATGGTAAATTGGAGGCGTGATTTCAAGTACAGTGCTTTTTTTTATCAGACTCAAACTGGAATGAGAAAAAAAAAAGAAGAAGCCCAAGGAGGAATTATCAAAAGACAGCAGCGTGTTCTATTGTAAAGTGATTCATTGTTTTGTCTTGTGTACTCAGACTGAACGTAATGAGCTGAGCCACTTAGAGGGAGTGGTTCTTTGGCTCACAACCTTATAAGTGAAGCAATGTTTGTCTCTCCCTCTGCCACAATATGGGAAAATAGTTTGAGGACAAAATCAAGTTCATACAAAATCTTTTTGACATCTGAGCGCATTTGAGTCTGACTTTCTATACAGACAGAAGAACTGTCCTCTATGTAAAGGTTAGCGATTTGTCTAGTTATGTGAGAATGAACTTGATAATTACAACTAATAAACATTAAGCTTTCTGGCGAGTCTGTATTCACTTTTAAAAATAAAAGTCAATATTTAAAGAATGTTAATATAAAAAAATAGCCAAAACATTACATCTCAATAAAAACTCTTAAACGCTATTCTCTCTTAATCAGCTTTACCAGCTGCTATCAAACGCTGGCAGCAGATTGTAATTGTTGTGGTGAGCTTGTTGTCCTTTTTCTTTTTAATCATTAAATGTTTGAAGTGAGAAACAGAACTCTCTCAATACAAACACGGCCTTCACACACACACACACACACACACACACACACACACACACACACACACACAGATAGAAAGCGACACATTCATCCGATTTTTTTGGTGCTATTTGTTTACTTTTTATACTTAATTTCCTGAAGCTCATCTGAAGGAGCCGCTGGAGAAGTACATCTCGGGTTTGAGGAAGGTGCATCTGATCCGGGCCACCAAGAGGGAGGGGTTGGTGCGGGCGCGGCTGCTCGGGGCGTCTATCACCACGGGGGACGTGCTGACCTTCCTGGACTGCCACTGCGAGTGTCATGAAGGCTGGTTAGAGCCCCTGCTCCACAGGTTAGAACACCCTCAGCAGAATAAAATTGACTCATTCTTCTTTAGCATTTTGTCAAAGTGTGGACTTGTGAGTTGAAAGACTCACAGAGTGAAGCGCTGAATCTCCAGCAGCCAGCTGAAGAAGTGCTGTTATGTATTTGTCTCCGTATGCGTTGTAACTGAGCTCTCTTCAGAGAAAGGGCAGCACCTAAAGTTGACACGGACATTTGAGATGATCAAGAAGCACGGCTTCTCCCTGTCAACAGCTTTTCTCTCATTTTTTCTTTCTCCAGGATCAAAGAGGAGCCGTCTGCTGTGGTGTGTCCTGTTATTGATGTGATCGACTGGAACACCTTCCAGTATTTGGGGAACGCAGGTGAACCCCAGATCGGGGGGTTTGATTGGCGGTTGGTCTTTACCTGGCACAGCGTCCCAGATTATGAACAGAAACGCCGCCGCTCGCCCATCGATGTCATCAGGTGTGTGTCTGCAGCAGCTGTTGAGAAAACAATCACACTGATTTACAGAATCGGCTCTAAATCAACACTTGTACCCCTGCTGCCAGCTGGTAGACCACAGATGAATCATCATTTATAAGATGCGGAGAAATTATCGTCTGATGTGTTTGTTTTCTTTCTCCTCAGGTCTCCCACTATGGCAGGTGGTCTGTTTGCTGTGAACAAGAACTACTTCCATTACCTGGGCACATACGACACAGGGATGGAGGTGTGGGGAGGAGAGAACCTGGAATTCTCCTTCAGGGTAAGACATTATGTGTGTGTGTGTGTGTGTGTGTGTGTGTGTGTGTGTGTGTGTGTGTGTGTGTGTGTGTGTGTGTGTGTGTGTGTGTTACATGTGCATGTATTCTGCATGTGTGAAGCCCGAGCTTTATGCAAAAATAGGCACGATTCATATACTGTCTCCGTATTGACGTGAAAAATGCACATTTTAGCACCACAACACACAGCATTAAAAGGCATCCAGATCTGGTTTACTGCATCATGTGAGGACTCCTCATCCTCTGTGAAAAAGCATCCTGAAAGAATTATAACTTAACAACCAGTGAAAACAGGCCAAATATTATAATACTTAAACTGCAATTTCCCAAAGGGAAGCAACCAAAAATAATTTCCCATCAACAACAAAACTGCCTTTCTGTTTCCAAGTTCCTCCACAACAAGGCTGCGCTTTGTGTTGAGTGATTTGAGTCATGGCGTAGAGGCTAACCAAATCCTCGTGGTGGTGTTGTTGATGTCTCTTAGATTTGGCAGTGCGGGGGCAGCCTGGAGGTCCACCCATGCTCCCATGTGGGCCATGTATTCCCTAAAAAGGCTCCTTACTCGCGGAGCAAAGCTCTGGCGAACAGCGTGAGAGCCGCTGAAGTCTGGATGGATGAATACAAGGAGGTCTACTACCACCGAAACCCCCACGCACGACTGGTGAGTCTGCACAGATGGTGTGTGCGTGTGTGTGTGTGTGTGTGTGTGTGTGTGTGTGTGTGTGTGTGTGTGTGTGTGTGTGTGTGTGTGTGCTAATGCTAACAAATACAACAGTAAGCATGGCAGCATATTAATGTCTGAATGATTTCATTCCTTTATGGAGTATTGGGGAAGACGGTATTTTTTTTTTTACAGCTGCACTCATCACAAAACTGCACAAATTAACACGTCTCCACAAACTACACACACACACACACACACACACACACACACACACACACACACACACACACTGCACTCCCGCTGTGGTGTAAAAGCTCCCCTGATTAAGTGACACTTGGGATACATGAGAGGCAGACACCCAAGGTGACAGAGGTGTCGGGGCGTTCCGGTGTGTGATTACCACCTTTCCGTGTCGCCCGGTGCCAACAGGTGTCACCCACCTGTCCTTGACAGGGTGAGAGCATTGCTAACCCATTGGACCCTGCTTTGGTGTGTGTGTGTGTGTGTGGCAGTGTAGTTAAGATGAGAAGCTCTCTAAACACCGATCAGGTGGCGCTCATCTCCCTGAGAGGAGGTAGCCTTGCCAACCTGGCAGTGGCTCGGCAGAACCCAATACACCACAGCCTACAAACAAACGCTGCTGCTCCCAGTGGGTGCTAACGTGTTCATTCATACGATGCAATATATTGTGTTAAACGAGGTTCCATTCTCACGATACTGTAAGATTTTCTAGCATCCGACAGGCTCTTCTCACTCTTCATTTTTCTCTTATTTTGGCTGTTGTTTCTCTGGCATTTCCAGTAGTTTTATGAATTTCAGACACACAGGCGCTGATTTTGTTGAGCCCATAAAGAAATAATGAATCCCTGTTGTAATATATTCTTTGCATATTCCTACTTGATCTCTTGGGGCTAGCAGACGCTACACACACCCTTCAGGATTGATGGACTTCCTTTGCTAGAGTTTAACTCAGTCAGCAAGATGTCTGTTTGTGTAAATTAGTACTTAAGGTCTGGCAGGACTAAATTGTTTGGTTCCAAGCCACTAATCTAGGCAATTTGAGTCAGTCTCAGCATATATTGATGGCTTATTTTAATATTTCCAGTCAGTCTGGTAGGCGATTACATTGTTGAGTTAAAGAGTCACCCATCAGTCCGTGTGAGCTACGTTTAAACCTCTTGGTTAATAAACAATACACATGTGTGAAATCTAAATAAACAAGATTCAAAATGCAACAGCGTATCATCTTCAGGGATGACAAAAGAGTGAATCTCTCAGCATGTATCTGTTGTTTCCCTACTGTTGTTTTACTCTCGCCTAATTGGCCTCCTGTGTAAATCAGATTAGCCTGTAGTTGCTACTTAAGTGTCTTCAGTGTCCCCTTACTAATCCATATACTGGATCACCGGACTGCTTGACACTCTTACATTGGCCCGCTCCAGCCCCTTTGTTGTGTTCTCTCGATGGTCCTTACTGGTCCTTCCCATCGCCGTAACAACGGACTCTCTCTCCTCTGGGAATCTGTCTCTAGAGCTAATACATTGATGAAGTGCCAATTAAAGCGGCGTTTGGGCAAACCACCGACATCCATCATCCTGCGGTGCTCCCTCCAGCAGGGAAGGTCTCACCCACCAACGAGTGGAGACTGTATTCCTCCCTGCGTTGTAAATCACCAGTCTCGATCTCCGTGGCGCGTGGGTGTAACTGCGTAACTATGTAATGCATAAAGGCATTTGCATGAGCACACATTATTTGCATTAACTGACGTGCACACATTTTGCTCCCCATACTGCTGGCATGGCTGCAACCGTGACACGACTACCCTGCAGACTGTTGATAAAAACTCACATTGACCATCATAATACTGAAAATACGTCCAATTAAATAGAGCTAAATATATGGACATTTTGATGGACTAAATTACAACCAAATCTACTCAGTATTCTGATATCAAAGTAGCCCAAATGGGCTTACAAGACAGACCATCAACTTTCATGTACATAGGAGTGAAACCAAATATAGAAATTATAGGAAAACATGAACAACATATTCTGTATGCCTTCATACTTGAGATACATCACGAAACTGATCTAATTTTGTATGTGTTTGTGTTATTCAGCTAATTTGCCTAATTTCTTAAGCTTTAGAAGTATAATTGAAGCCCATAATTTTCATCAAACCTAAATAGTTCAGGATTTTTATTCTGCGCTCTGACAAACGGGCGGAGACGGTAACGTAGCGCTGCCACATCCTGCAGAACTACACCCATTCCGGGTCACATATCAGTTACAGGGAGATCTTTGTTTAACCAGGTTGAAGGAGTGGCTTTCTGTTTGTTATCCGTAATGTAATTGTGTCGAGTTAAGGAACAACCATCGGTGGTGCTATTGTAGACCAGTTCAGCACAGAACTCTGCTCTCTGCGCCTCTGACACTGCAGCTGTCTGACACTGACTGCATCAAGAGCGTTCACTCTTAATGTCTGTATATGAATGTAAGGTGCCACTGATTGATACTTATCGTCACGTTGTATCCATATTACAGCTATTCTGTTTGACCTACTATAGTGAAGGATCTCAGGTTATTATATACAGTAGCTGATATAATACGGTGGAACTGTCCTTTTGTGGTCTTTGTTTCCAGGAGGCCTTCGGAGACGTGACGGAGCGAAAGAAGCTGAGAGAGAAGCTGGGCTGTAAGAGCTTCAGGTGGTATCTGGATAATGTTTACCCCGACATTCACCTCCCAGAGGATCGGCCAGGCATGTATGGAATGGTGAGAACACACCTGATCGTCACTGGTCATCAGGTGTTAATTAGGTGTCCGATTTTAACCATTCTGACCAGTTTGAATGAATTCAATCAAGCTGAGCAGTGCAGTTGAGAGGCAAATGCTAAATGTGTGATATTTACAATAAGATTAACCTCGGCATGGATTTCTTCACCCGTATGTGAGCTTCTGTAATCTATATTTTATCAGCATCTGAAATGATTTATTGACGTGACTGTCTGACCTTTTTTTCGCTCATTATAGCTGAAGAACCGGGGCAAGAACAACTACTGCTTCGACTACAACCCTAAGGATGAAAACACAGTGGTGGGCCAACGGGTCATCCTGTACACGTGTCACGGCATGGGTCAGAACCAGGTAATGGACTTCAGTCTTTCAGGCCAGTAGCAATACAATGTTGTCTGATGTCTTGTGAAAAGTCCCTTGCGTCTGTTTTAATGTAATGGGCATTAAAATGTCTTAATTTTAGCCTTGTGAAATGTATTAGTCTCAGTTTTTCTTACACATAACAACTTATAGGGGAAAACACAGCATGCATGTTTTCTATTTACCTAAGTAATCATTATTATCAAGTAATACAGTCGTCTTATTTCACAGTAGACCACAAGGGTTTGTAGATGTGATCGTAGAACATTCTGGGAATGGTGGACTAGTTTTCCTATTCCAGGCTGAGCAATGATATGTTGGCCTTGTTGATACGAAGGAGAGTGCTTTTCCCAACACCCTTGTCCTCTGTGGCTGATGGTAGTCCAGGAAGCACTCTGAAATACAGCTTTGTTTTTGCAGCGGCCCTCTGTGGACTCACACACTGATGTCTTCTCTGTAGGAAGTGGGCTCAGCAGTACTCGTGCCGTCTGACTTATTGGACAGTTGTGTTTCCATCCGTTGATTTAAAGTGATAAATTGACACTCGAGTCACATGCTTAAAGCATGATGTTTCCTTTATAAATAAAGCATAAAAACATTTATATTTTAATTAAGATTTAAAACTTTCATTGAAAAAAAATGGAATGCAATGTTTGTTTGATGTTACGCAATTTGCATGAAGAGATTTAGAGCTCTTTCGTCCTCCCGCAGTTCTTTGAATACTCCCTGGACGGTGAGATCCGCTACAACGTAAGGGTACCTGCTGGATGCGCTGCGGGTGACAACATCAGCACCTACCTGACTCTCCAGCTGTGCAGAAAACAAGGACAACCTCTACCTGCAGACCAGAAGTTTGTCCTCAAAGAGGTAAGGAGGTCCATCCAGATTTTACCAAAGAGGCAGATTTGTCTGTTCTCTTATGTGATGACTTTCTAAATCAGTTCTAAAAATCTCATCGTTAAGAAGGCTTTTGGCAACGCACATATATATATATATATATATATATATATATATATATGTATATATATATATATATATATATATATGTATATATATATATATATATATATATATATATGTATATATATATATATATACATATATATATATATATATATATATATATATATACATATATATATATATATACATATATATATATATATATATATATATACATATATATATATATATACATATATATATATATATACATATATATATATATGTATATATATACATATATATATATATATACATATATATATATATATATATATATATACATATATATATATATATATACATATATATATATATATATACATATATATATATATATATATATATATACATATATATATATATATATACATATATATATATATATATACATATATATATATATATATATATATGTATATATAGCCTTATCAATTAGAAAGCCCTGTACAATCTGCAGAATTCTTTCCTTTCTAATTCATACTATAATAATGTAAATCTTTTAAGTGTCATAAGTGGATTGAAGCTGAGAGAATTGAATCACTGCGTCCCCTCCAGGGCCAAAATCTAATTCCTGCTCCGGTCAAAGTCATGTCAAGTACACAGCCGAGCTACTCCACAGTTGATGAGCAAAAGTACGGCCGATACTATAACTATAAACTGTAAATGACGGAGCGCTGGCAAGCTGGCTAAGTTAATTAACACGGTCTAGTCCCACCTCACTAATGTCAGTGGCTAAACCAAACTATGGGCAGAACAAGATAATATATTTTACTGAGCAGCTGTTCTGTTACTCTAGACATGTATTGTATAGCCCTAATAACTAACCCCAACCCTCTTTTAGTAGTATATCCCTAAATATGTCTTTATAATGCATGTTCTGCTCCTGGCTGTCTGCAGGATGGGAGCCTGTACCACCCGGCGACCCAGAAGTGTGTTCAGGCGGTAGACAAGACAGACAACGGGACACCAGCCCCCTCACTCCAATCCTGCACTGACAGCCTCCTCCAGAAGTGGTTCTTTGAGGAGAGAATGTAATGGTATCAAAGTAGAATATATTTTTCATTAAGGGCTGATATCCTGAGGAGGGATATGGGTGGATTGTGATATGTTTGCCTCGTCCCGAAAGAAGCCCAAAGGGGGAAGCTTCCACACTCTCTTCCAAAATTCAACATTTGCACATTTACGTGCCAGCTGGATATAATGGACCAATAGGAAATTATACTGGAATGTACTTTCTGAAGAACTTTGAGAATATATATATATATGGGAATCATATTTCTTGGATGCTGTTGCTGGGAGACAGGAGTTTACTGGAATATATATTGTTGTTGTAATCAAGGAGGATGAGGGAGAACCTGCACAATTGTACATTCTGACATTTTTTTCTTGTTTTACATTCACCCACTCCAGTACTGGTGCAATCTTTGAGATCAGTTCAGCTCACTTGCTTCATGTAAACACTGATCATGTGTAAGTCTGTCTGAATGCCTTACTTAGAGCGCAGGGATTTTTAGAGCCACATTTTAAAATGTTTGCGTCTTCTCCTGTAGAGGGGGCCAACGCTCCTCTCTGCAAGTTCCTATCGTTCACCGTGTTCTCTATTTGTTGAGCGAAAGTGGGACAAATCTTCAGGTATTTTGTTCAAAAACCTTTTCAGGACATTTTGATTGCTTTGTACTCTTTGCATACCAGTGGCTTAGAAAAAGCCTTAGATCACAGGCATTATGGAAGTACCTAGTACCTCTTAAACTTAAATCACCTAACTACTGAGAAACTCCAGTCTTCTTGATCCGTTCTGCTTTGACTGAATTTTCGCAATGCAAATTTAACTTTAAAGTAAAATGACGTGGGTCATTTAGCTAGTTTTGTTGCCTCTGTTCTGTGCTCAAACGATACACATCTTCAACAGACTTAATCATATCATATTTTCTGGATTTACTTTGTGTCATCAACTATGTTTATTTAAAATGATGTATTTAGATAATACTAAATGTTATTTCAAAGCTTAGACATTTTAAATTAAGTCATAAATAAGAGGGAATATATTCACTTAATGTTGGTAAGTGCAAATTGTAAGAGTAAGATCCTCTTTCCCTTCTTTCTTGTACACTTGAAGCCAATAGAAAGTGCCTACATGTAAAAAAGGAAAGAAAAAGAGCCTTATAATTCTATTTTAAGATTTCCCTTCAGGAAGATGTTTTTGTACTGAATGTATATTTTATCACACAATGAGACAGGAAGCGAACTGTAGTTAGAACTGTGACAAAGCGTCTGCACACTTACAATATGTATGCTCTCCTGCTGACAATACAGCACTCACAGGCGGGACGGTATTCCTGTGAGTGCACACGCATCACTCTTGTGGGTTGTGCTGATTCGTGCACACTGCCTCTTTTTTCCATGATTCAGAATCGGAACTATAGATCCCTCTGTTGTTGTGGTCACTTGTGTGGCTGTCCCTTTAGGCTGTGCAGGGGGACCAAGGCAAACGCAGCAGAGGAGCAGACAGTTGTTGGGGTCTCCGGAGTGCCGGGGAGGCCAGATGGCGTCCTGATTGATTTTCCGGTCCTCTCCCAATTCTTTATCGCCACCTTTAGCTCCCTCTCTGTGTCAGAGGTGTGCGGCCGAGGACTTAACTTTTGGACTTCGGCCATCCGCGTCCTCCTCAGATGAGCGCTTGTTACTTGTGTGCTTGAGGTTTGATTTATGACTGGAAGTCATCAAGAGTACAGTTTTTGGCAGCAGGGGCAGATAATGGAGGAGACTCAATGAAGCAATTTGTGACCTCTTCCTAACCACCAGCCTTAACAGGCTGTTGGCCCATCGGTCTCAAAGGAGCTTTGCTAGGGGACGATCGTACCGAAATAGATTTTTGCTATTGATCCCGAATGTAGACTTACAATAAGATAAATGGGAGGTGGAAAAGACCGTTTTGCCAAGACTTCAGTAGAATCCCTTCATCTGCCAAATATAATGAATGTACAGTTATGAATGTACGGTAATGTGCATGAAAATGGTAACATTTCTCCACATATGAGCTTGCATAGTGTAAGCCTTAAGGGACAGCACAAGATGGGCTTTACTTAGCGCTCTGAAGATGTATTTATAATTGCACTGTGTAGGATGAAGGCACAAAAGAAGTTCCAAGCATATTGGATCATGGACATCATTTGTGGGGTTAAAGTTCTCAGTAATCCATAAAGGTTTTAGCTGGCACTACGAGTGGTACATGATTGTGCAGACGAAGCTCGTTGAAGTGGAATGGACCAAATCACCAGAAGGAAGATTATCGGGTGCTACATAGAGGGAGGGGAGGGGCCGCTGTCTCGGGATTGTATGAATGTTTTGGGGGGCGATGAAGCTTGATCTTGGTCACCACATGCCCCCAAAAAACTGGGGAGCAGTTCTTTAGGTGTCATGGCGTTTCCCTGCTACAATTTAAGACTTAGAAAAGCTGCTTCAAAGAGTGTCAACCATGAGAGATTAGATTCAATAGGAACAGGTGAAATTGCCCTTTTTAATACAGTGTTCATGCTTTTTGTATTTTTTAACACTTAGAGATGGAAAAGCTGTCACTTCCAATCAGTTTGTGTCTTTAGCCTGTGACTGAAGTATACATATAATATCCTGTTATTAAAAGAGTTATGTATTGTCCCAGTGGCCATCTGTTATGCAGACACGTCCTACATAGTAAAACATTTTTAATGCTGCCGTTATATTGTATGCTAATTTGATAAGGTGCATGCAGTGGCAATAAAACCGATATTCACCAGTCGAGGATCATATCTCTCTGGCAGGTCATAAGAGCTGTTTTATCAACCAAAGCCGTGTTGTAAACAGTTGTGCTATTCCAGTGATCTGTTTGACCACTTGAACCTGTAAAGTGGCCGATAGTCACTCAACCCTAATGGACCGTACGGCGGTTTTACAATAGCATGGACATGTCTTCTGTTTGTAACGGCAAACAATTCCCAATGGAGACATTTCAGTTATTTAACTGGTGAACATGCACAGATACCAATGCTGGAATTTAACTCAGTGTCCGTTGTATTAATGCTGTAAGCAACTCCATGGCCTTGTATTGTTATTAGGAAAGTGAAGGATGTGATTAATAATATATTTTGTATATGGTGGATCCACTCAATGGACCAAATCTGATGTCAATGTACCCATTTAACTGTTGTCAGTTGTAAACACAAATGTAATGTTGGATTTGTGTATTTGTCTGTTCTTGCTCATTATGTCTCTTGATTTTAAGATTGAGTTTTGTGTCTCTAAAATGTGTAACATCATTGCTTTATGTATGAAAAACAATCCTGAAAATACTTTTGGTCTCACTGTACTCCATTGCGTATCCATTAAAGTGTGACTCATCAGCATCCCCCGATGAGAAAAACAGGCTATCATCCACATTTAACTGTGATGGAGACCTGAATCAAGATGCTCGAAGGGTAATGAGAGAAGAAATAGAAAGGGAGAGGGGTGTTGGGGGGTGGGGGCTGAGTTTTCCCAACCATATCTGATTGGTTTGATCACCAGCTGCTGAGTGAGATGGTGAAATGTCGTGCCCGCGCCAAGTCGCTCTGTTCCCCCTGGTGTTGACGCTCTGGCCTGCAGTCGCTCTCAATTACTCATTGATGATGCTCTGCTGTTTGTTTCATACAATCACGTGTGTGTGTGTGTGTGTGCGTGTGTGTGTGCGTGTGTGTGTGTGTGCGACGTCTTTGTGACAACGGCATGGTGAACGGTTTATTGAAGGTAAAATCATACAAGCTTTTTTTAGGATGGTAAAAATACCAAAGAAATATTTTTGTATCATATCAGGGGAGGTAAAAGTGCGTCATTCGATGTCAGCTGTTAAAGCGTACAACACTGCTGGGGAAAAAAATAGCATGAAACTTTTGTACACCGCATGAGACGAGCTGGTTTTTCTCTCCCTCGCACAAGATGACATGCTCTGATGGAAAACTTGCCAGAAATCTTCACATTCTGACAAATGCTGCCTAGACACTCGGCTGCTTCCCAGGAAAATGAGAAGCGTTGCAGAGGGCTGTGATGCTGCTGTCTCCCGGAAGCGTCTCATCCTAATCTTCTGGGTGCTTCCCTGTGAGATAGGCAGTGCTGAATAGCGCTGTAAAATATCCTGAAATCCAGCAAACGCGCCCACGGAAACGCCGCATGTTGTTGCAATCTCGAGCACACAGTGTCGGCCTCGCGTTTGATCCTGTGTGGCATACATGCAGCACTACAGTCCCCAACACCCCCATATGTGTCTTTAATGATAATGCAAAATAAGGCTCCCTGTGGTGCAAGTCTTTGGAGATGCTCAGGCTTCAGTTGTCAGGGAGCGAAAGGTAGCATAGGAAGAAACAACACACACACACACACACACACACACACACACACACACACTGACAGGAGGCCATGTCTGTTTAGTTTATGTAATCCCCAATACTCAGAAGCAGCTCAGGAGCAGTGGCTGTTGGCTGCATACATTAGATGACACACTTTCACTTTCAGGAGGGACTCTAGACGGCTCAGTAAACATGTGAGGCCTAGATACAGAGATAGCGTTGCATTTCTTATGCACTGCGGCCGCCTGGCATCTGATTAGGTGGTCATGTAGTGAATAAAGCAGCGAGGCTTCCATGTAGTCACTCAGTCGCTAAATTATTTTAAATAAACATAACTATTCTGCAGTTCATCGGTCGTATCCGAGCGATATTGCAGTTTTCTCTGCTGGATCATGTCATTTCCATTCTGGCAGTTTTTTCCAGGAAGCGATGGAGAAACGGCAAGTAACTATGCCAGCTTTTTAACACTGCAGGCGTTTCAGAATTGTGAGTGCAGCTGTAAAGAGACAACATGACATGGATTTTGTTGTGAAGAAAACCAAGATAGACATAGCATCAGATAAGGTTAGACATTAATTTAAGGCTATTATGGTCCCACGAAAACATGCGACTGTAGAGCAGTGATGTGAAACACAAAAGTAAGAATAACACGGTAAGCATGGAATGAATAATCTTATACAAATGACGCACTCAGCTGGTTTCATAGACATTCCTTGACTTGAAGCCTTTTACAGTTGAAAGCCGCCTTCAGTGTAGGATCAGGCTGATCCACGTCAGGGAAACAGTGATACAACATCAAAGGCAGCCTTCTTGTTGCTCATTTGGCTTGAGTTACCCCTGCTGTTTTTTTTCAGTGGAGTTGGACCACACCAGAAACTGTCAAGGAACATCGTCTTGGCTTTCCAGAGTATGATTCAGCTGAGAACATCACAGATCATGAGAAAAATTGGATTTTTCACCTTCTGCACACAGTGTGTAGCTTGATGAAACAAGTAGATGGGAATATTTGTGTTTGATTATGAAAGTGATTGTGGATAATATCTCACCCTTTTCAATTACTGTCACTGTCAGAGTGTAGCAATAAATAAATGGACGGGCGCTCTGTTGCAGATTGAGGAGTTTGTTTTGTTGCTGATCATGATGTTATTCACAGATGAGATATGTTAAGGTTGCGTCAGTTTTTATTGGTGCTACCAATGATTTTGGTTTGTTTGTCAGTTCATCTCTTTGGTCCAGACTGAAATATCTCAGCAACTATTTGGTGGATTGCCATGAAATTGAGTACAGATATCCACGATGGTCAGAGAATAAATCCTGATGATTTTGGTGATCCCTGACTGTCCCTGTAGTTCCACCGGCAGGTCAAACTCACTTACCCTGAGTGTTATCTTAACATCTAATACTTAAAATGTGTGAGCAAAAATGGTGCCATAACTATTCTCTCCAGCATTATCATCCGGCCAAAATTTTATATTTGTCTAATTCGGGGTTGATACTGGTTTATGACAAAATACATGCAAAACTAGACATATCATTGGCGACTGGCTAAGTGGAGAGCAGTGCCATCCTTCAATCAGAGGATCGACGGTTCGATCCCCGGCTCCACTAGTCGCATGTCGATGTGTCCTTGAGCAAGACACTTAACCCCAAAATTGCTTCCATAGCTGTGCCTGGTGTATGAATGTGATAGAATCTGAATTGTAAGTCGCTTTGGATTAAAGCGTCTGCTAAATGACTGTATTGTGATATCAGCCTCAGCTGTACTTTGTGTTAAACAGTAATTAGCACATGTTAGCATGCTGCCAACACCCAAACTACGATGGTGAACGTGGTAAACATCATACGTGCTAAACATCTGCATGTTAGCATTGTTGTTGCAAACATGTCACCAGCAGCATCGCTGTGCCTCAGTACAGCATCTCAGAGATGCTTTTGGTGTTGTTACCCTCTATGTTTATATTACAGCATATTGTTTGACAGTTACTCAACACATTTATTTTCAAATGTGGATATATAATTAAAGGAAAATTAGTTCAGGAGCATCAAAAATTAGTTTGAGGTGTAACTTGCTCTTTCGTACATTTAAAATTGTTTAAATGACAATAAATTATAAAATGACGCCACTGGCTTTTGTGCACAAAATCTTGGTCGTTGCACCTGCACTTGGTGTAGAGCAACTTTTTTTTTTTTTATTCAGCTTAGTTTAGAAAATTGCTCATAATCAGTGGCCACTTTTTCTTCGTAGTAGGTGTTTGTAATCAAGGCTGATCATTATTTACAAGCAAGCAGTTTCTGTTGTGATTTTCAACTACTTGATCAACTGACCTTGTTGAACAATGTATAATCTATTTTCTTTGATTATGTTTTTATGCCAAAATCTAGTCTAAATAAAGGTAGTTGCAGGTGACACATTTGACTCTATATAGCTACATTTGGGAGTGCAGTTAAAAACATTTTCATGCTGGGTTCACAGATGAAATACACCAGAATTGCAGAGTGCATATCTTGCCATGATATTTACGGTGACACTGCTGATGTATATAATTATGACATGCATTTCCATGGTGAGATTGAGGAGGACATATCACACTTGTCCCACAGCGAATGGACATGGCAGAACCAGGAAATGTTGAGTATGTGTTATTTCTAATGTAATGTGATGACATGGATTGGGATTTAAATAGGAATCGAGACAACTCCCTGTGCTGTGTTTTCTTATTTTGTGCACACTATCCTCGTCACATTCACATTCTGATAGATGTTTCTCTACTGTGATTCTTTCATACTTTTATGCCGGATGCCATGTTGAAACTTATCTAAAAGCAAATCATATTTGGCAGAAATTATATACTCTGCTAAAGAGAACACCAGAGTCACATGGATTCACACTCCGGCAGACTGTGATTTTTCACAGCCTCCCCCAACATTGCCTACATTGACAGAATACCTCTTTAATGTGTTCTTACGAGATAAAATGCTTCCACAGGCGATTAACCATTCCACCCCACTCCCATTCATTTCACTTCATCAGATTACTTGATTGCTTGCTAAATGCACTGCCTCTAGCCCAAGGGAAATCTACTGTATGTATTTCCTTTGGACAAAATGAGATGTGGTTGATTTATTTTTCCTCGCACACTTGTGTTTTTAAGCCATTTGAGCAGCCTTACTTCAGTTCAGACAAGCGTACCTCAGGTTTTTAGATATTGTAAATCACTTCCAACACATATTTTATATTCAGGTCTAGGTAGTGGCCTAGAGCTGTTTTTGTGAGTAGGTTGTAACTAGCGGAATGGAAAAGTATCACTGGTAGTCTACAGATTATGTAGACTGAATTAAACAGTGAACCATGTCTCTGTTCCTCCTGCAATGGACCAAAAGCTTTCTAAAAGCTGCCAGCCTGACTCTTGCTACCTGCCTCACATACAGTACATGTGTTGAAGGAACAGCTTAACATTTTGGAAATATTTGTATTCACTTTCTCGCCGAGAGTTAGATGAAAAGATTGATACCACTCTCATATTTGTCTTTTATCTTTGAACAGAGCCAGGCTAGCTGTTTAACCCTGTTTTCAGTCTTTATGCTAAGCTAAGCTAACCAGCTCCTGGCTCCATCTTCATATTTAAAGTTACTGTCAGATCCTGCTGCAGTGAAAATGGATTTTGGTGCTTCAGAAACACTACCACTTTTGACCACAGGGACTGCCAAAGTCAATACAGAAGTTCCTACAAGTTCCTTGTAGTAGCTTTAACATTTAACTTTTTTAGACAGATATGAGAGTGGTTTCAAGTCAGAGCAACATAGACCATCCACTCCTGAGCAAAATCATTAACAGCCTAGGTGAAAGGCTATACTGGAAACTTCAAATACGTCAGAGGAATTTGTGGTTTTTAGTTCTTAATTTTAGCTGTTCAGAAATGGCTGAATGAAATCTTGTGGCCTGATGCTGTTTTCTCATCAATCTCCCAGGAGATGAAACAAGTCCCACACCTTGACATGCTGCTGATTTGGTGTGCTAAAGACGTTAACATTGCTTTTCACAGTGCATGATTAAATTGAATTCTGCCTTCTCTTGAGGGACTTTTTCACGGGGTAGTGACGCAGGTCAAATGAACAGATCCCTTGCTGGTGACAGGGTGCAGTCATGTGTGAATTAAACGCCTCGTCACTTTGCAGAGGAAATGTTAGCTGTGTAGTAAGTTAATTGTGGTGGTCTTCCACATTTACAATTTACACATGAGCATGCATGAGCCTGTACATCAAATACAACCCTGACACACCAGCCTCAGAAGTCTATTGTCCGTGCTTTATTTTACACAGCAGTGAGCTTGGGATTACTTCATTCTGAATGAAAAGATTTATTTTAAATATAATTTTCCTGCCAGAGAATTAACTGCTGTAGTCTATCAATTGTATGTGTTGAAGCAGCAGAAGCTGTGGATAAGAAAAAAGCAGCGAGAGTGAGGAAAAAAGCAGCGAGAAGCCGTCAAGTTTTAAGCTCAAGCATCTGAGAACCGGCTAATGTTCTTTTAAGAGAGAGGCAGCACTTAGAGTTCTTTAGCAGTCTCCAAGTCTGGGGAGAAGAAAAAAACATCCCTGCCTCTGCATAATTCATTACTATGTGATGATGATGTGCTTGGTCAGACAGACAACCAACTGGCAATGGAAATTTAACTTAGATTGATGCAGCATACACATGTATTAATCATGCAAGTCAGTGAACTGATGCCTTAACCATGTGTTGATAAAACAATATTAATCATGGGAAGTCTCTCGATGTGGTTACACTGCCTTAAACATTGTTTTGTACAAGTGGTTTTACTTTCTAAGTGAATACTAATGTAATAGAAGTTAGCTGACAAAAAAGAAATCTAAACACAATGGCCCATTCTAATTGTTTCTGAGGCTTTCAGACAAATCTCATGGCCTTTGTCAGGTGATGGAGTTGAACTGGGAAAGCTGACAAATAGATGTTCTTGAAAGCTTTTGAAACAGCAAGCACCCTGGACCTTGATAATTGGGATTTTGTCGAGCTGCTGTTGGGAAATGTGCTGATTCACTTTCTTCCAGAGAGTTAAATGAGAAGATTGATACCACTCTTAAACATAGAGGGAGACACTATCAATCTTTTCATCTAATTCTCTGCAAGGAAGAAAATAAGTGTACTTCCCAAAATGTAAAACTATTCCTTTAGGTAACCTTGTAGGTCAATATCGGCTTAAAGAAGATATTCTAAGAGATAATAGTGTTATTATAACGACTGACAGTGACACAGTCTTCAGGGCCCTGCATAAGGTATGATGAATAAACCCTAGTGATGATTGAAAGGTTACACGTTTCCCTAGGCAGCAGGGTATTCCTTTGCCACGCACACGGTGCCATCCTGGTTGGGCAGCAGAGCTCCAGTGAATGCCAGAGCATGGGGAGGTTCCGGCAGTGGGCCAAATCACTGACCTTTCCAGCGTGCCGATCGATAAGGCTCAACATCACAGGGCTCCGGAAATCTCTCAGCAGAGAGACCAGAAGCAGGAGACTCACACTGTCAGATGATGCTCTAATTGCTTGTGGTTGCTAACCTCACTTACTCATGCTGGGTGGATCTCAGTGGTATGATCCAGACCCCCCCCCCCCCTTGCCTCTAGGCCTTTCTTTAGAGTGTGGACCTACAAGTCAGTGGGGCTATAGGTCACATAGAGTGGCATCTACATACTGTACATAAAAATAACTCTAATACACTGCAATGAGTATAGTTATGTAAATATACTATGATGTACTTATATAGAACTGGGTCGCATTAGCCTCATGTAAATACTTTCTGTGGTAGAAATCTGTGGCATAACGTTGCATTCCGATATTGATATGATAAATGAAAAAGGAACCCAAAACATAAGCTTCCCAGGATAACAACATCTGCTAAATGCACAAAAGAAAATTGCATATGTCAGCCACCCTTTCACCCGGGAAAGCTAAACTGCCAGTGCTCACACTGTGCTGTATAAATACCCAGTGCTTTGAATAATAGTGCCCCAAAGTGACAGGTGAGCAATGCTCAGCGGGTAGCGGTATGGAAATGGTGCATGTAGGCCTGCGCTCGTTGAGCCCGCTCGCTGGTAATGAACCTGCAGACATGTGGAGGAGTGGCAGTGAGCAGGGCCAGCTCCTCTTACTGCCTAACGCTGCTTTCATCGCCCTGCTTTCATCAAGCTCAAGTGCCACAGCTATTAGACCTTTGTGCGATGTTGAAGGGGGGAGCTGAATGTGCCAGCACGGTTGGCTAGGTTACTTCCAAACTGCTTCCCACCGCAGCTCTTTGATTAACTACTCAAAATTATAATTACCATTAAGCAATAATGATTTCTTAAACATACTGCATGGATATACAGTATGAGGTCCCTTTTAAATTTCATTTTTTTTGGTGTTATATACTACAAATACTATAATTTTCCTCAAAACAGACAATCCAATTTACACATCCTCAATTGATTTATTTCAGTAATTTTCAACCAAATAACATGATGAGACTTAACAAGAAAACTACTTTTCACCCACTGTACATATTGGTACAGGTTTCTCATCTTTGGCAGTTACAGAGAAAGACATTTCCATTCTCTTCCCTTTGAATGGATTAAGTTGCTCACCACCTGTGGATGCTTTCACTTCAATTTATCTTGTCTTTGAGCTGTCTGTCTATTTTACTCTTTTTTTTCTCTCATTTTCTCTCATCATTGCATCTTTATGCCTCTTGATTTCTGAATCGGAATGGCATGGTTATGGTACACTGTTGTTACTTGTGGAGAATCAGAGATCATATCCATCTCTGGGGGGGTCTGCAGATCTTCTGCTGGATGCTGGAATAAGCGTTGACGGGTGTCAGCAGCGTGGCAGGAATAGTATGTAGTATTTGTCCTCTACCAACATGTTTCATGAAGCAAACACACAAAAGATGCCAGCGAAGACACGGAGACACAAACTATTGAGTGGAAGCAGCCAGAGGCGGACTATGAAGCGGCTGCCAGAGAGAAGCTGGTGAGTGAGTGGCAGGTGGCCTGGCCCCAGGGACTCCTAATGAAGAGAGTCTGCCAGCCTGCTCATCGATCCGGCCACATCAGCCGATCTGGCCGGATCGGGGGGGGGGGGCACCTGGGGCCACACACACAGAGGACAGGAACCTCATCAGGTGTGCGTGTGTGTGTGCTTGCATAGTGAGGGTAATGTTTGGAGATGTACAGTAGAGGTGAGTGATTTGTTTGTGCCTTAATGTGAAGGCAGAGAGTACTTTGATGCATTTATACACATACAGGACAAGATGTGTGGACTTGAGTGTGTGCATATAAGTGTCAGTTGTCTGTAATGCTGAACCTCTTCTTCGTCTTTTGGTACAGCACATTAAAAGACGAGGCAGAGGAGACAACAGCTGTCCGCCTGTCACATTGTAACACAGCATTTCTAAGCCACTGTCCAGCAAAATCGACTTACACACACAGACACACACACACACACACACACACATACACACACACACACACACACACACACACACACACACACACACACACACACACCTACACCTCTGCCATCACAGATGCTCCTTGAAGCTCATTATTTCTGGGACTGTCAACTCGTGGCTTGTTGTGCTGGTTGGGTAATGCATCTTAAGCCCGGCTATCAAATATGAATAAAGCACTGACTTCCTCATCTATCTTTCATGGCTTTCATTTGTTAAGCTATCTGCCTGCAAAAATATTTTGCATGTCCCCTTTCTGCTGTGAATGATGTGCTCAAGCAACGGTCGGCCTATTATAAAACTGAATAACATTCTGGTTCGTGTGAATATTATTGTTCAGGGGGGATTTAGTTAAAATATTTGTGTGAATGCTGTTTTACAATCATAACTGATATAAGAAATTTTCATTTCATGGCTTTTACGGCATCATGATTGAGACTGCATATGCAGGGCTGTGTTGGAGAGGGGGAGTTTATTGTGTATGTGCTAGTCTTTTTCAATTATCAGCGTTGTGTGTGTGTGTTAGTGTGCAGGCCCATGTGCTCAATTCTGTGTGTATGCACGTGTCTGGATGCATTTTCATCATTTCCCATGCATAAATGAGAGTTTATAAGAATACATACATTTTACATGGATTCTATATTTGAATGTGTTTGCACATACTTTTATATCCCCTCCATTTTATTGGCCTGACAGCTCTCTGAGGCCTGGCTTTGTGAGAACACTGTCTCTGTTCAGATCATAGTCTGTCCTGGATTTGCCAACGACACAGAAAATAATTCAGGGACTGAGCTGTTTTCTGCGCAAGTGTGCATGGACTTGACACCGCACTCCACAGTTCACATTGCTGAGCCATTAGGATGACGCCGTCAGCAATCCGCAAGCAATCCCTGATCAATACTCACGTTGGAGCTCAGAGAGGCCGGGCATCTCCTGTGTCCATTAGTGCAATCACCGGTGGAGAGAAACGGTATATCAACGAGTGTTCTTCATTCACCCTGTGGAGCCACCTTTATTAGAGCCACGCCAATCGGCTCACACATATATAAATCATCCAGTGGCTTTTAACGTCTTAAGAGCGCACACCTATTTTTCCTGGTGGATGGAAGGAGTTGTGTATAATTAATGTTGGTGGGGTGAGCTGAGGTGGGAGGTCTTGGAAAGCTGCCGCCAACCCCTTCCATCTCAGGGCACGTGCGCTGCGGGGCGACACACATGCGAATGAATCAACGTCTGTCATAAACTCGACCCGCAGAAATGCCTGGAGATTCTTTTTCTGCAACTTATTCTTCATCTCTCCATCTTATTTCCCCTCAATTCCGCCTTTGAACTTTTTTACTCTCTCTGCCCTTGGCCCTATCTTCTTTTCACTCTCTTGAAAGTGTATTATCCCTTTGAGCAACAGTTTGAACAAGATTTTCTATGCAGCAGAATGGCCATGCATGTGATGAGTGTGTGTCTGTGTGTATGTGTATGTGTGTGTTTGTGTGTGCCTGTGATCATGTACGTCTGTGTAAGTCAGTATGCTGCCGCTTGCTTTTGTGTGTACATAGGCTATAACTGCATACCCACTAATTAGAGTGACAGTTTTTATTAATAGTGTAGGGCTAATATGCGATAGCGTGACTCCAGCTTTTCCACTAGCTCGTTTACCCTGCTCTTTTGACACCCCAGGCCCTAATTATGGAGCTTACGATCTGACATCCGACCGCGAAAACAGAGACGACACATTGACATATTGTCACTTCCGACTTTAGACTGAATCCCTTCAAACCTGAGGTTACTATGTATTCCACAGACTTTCTCCATCTTGTCTGTCCACCTCTGAGCACATCTGAATACTGCGTAGAGCCCAAATTATGAAACAGCATCATCTTAAATCCCAAAATGTTTGAAATTAATTCAATTGATTCAAGATTTCTAAGTCTCAGATTATGCATGCATATAATTCTGCATGTCAAGGGTGATTAATCAGTCTCGCAAAACAATCACACCACAGCCGACAGTGGTTAGCTTTCAGTGTGTATTATCACTAAAATTGAGGTTGATATTTTTACAGATGTTGCAATATTAGGTGGGGGGAAGTATACAGCCAGTATGAATCAGACACAGCATGCACTTCTTTCTGGTATACGATGATTTTTTTTATATGATCAAAAAGAACAACAGACACAAATCCTTGCGTGGATCACACATGCATATGGTAAATACGTTTTCTCACAAATCAATTGTACACCACTATGCCACACAAAATGTTTTAAGGAAATATCTATCTACGCATGTATCTACATTTCCCTGACAAACACACACACATTCTGAGCATGTGCTCTGTTTTAATCTTGTTATATTCAACCTGCAGGCATGTGGAATTGCTGCTAAAATGATCAGCCTCACTATAGAGCAGCTGTGCTGCAGCTGACGTTGAAAACATTCATTGTAAGTGTGATTATGTAAGACATAGTTCTTGCTATTACTAAGACTTGACAGTAATCAAAATAGTGTCCTCCCACAGCACAGCCGCAGCCAAAGCTCTTTTGAAGGCAGTGGCCTACTTTACACAGTCTCTTCTCATATTCTTGATTTAATTTCAGAATGGAATAAGAAGGGCTATGATAACCTCTTCTGACCAGGACAAATGTAGCATGTCCATTTAAGATTATCTTTCTAGGGTGCACAGCAGAGGACATCCCTTAAATCAGAAACATGCAGTGAGCATTTTCTGTCCACTCTGACACAATAGTTGGCCTGGGAATCCTGGGAAGGCTTACTCCCCTGCTGTGGTGCAGTCAGATTCATTTCTATTTGCCGTAGTTGTTGTCTGTCTTTCCACAAACCATGGTTTGTGCTTTTTTTGCATTTGACACTTTTGAAATGATAATTACATTCATACAAGTCACAGCTAAACATCCGTTTTCCCCTAAAAAACACCCTGGGGTGCCCTGGTAGCTCACCGGGTTAGACCGCAGTGGCATGGGTTCAAGTGCGGCCCAAGGCCCTTTGCTGCATGTCATGCGCTCTATCTCACCCTGCCTTTCCTGTCTGTCTCACTATAAATAAAGCAGAATAAATAATAGTAAATAATATTGTGATCAATATGTATTATTATAATAAATAATAAAGCAAAACTAATAAAAAAGAGGTAAATACCAGTCACACTCTGAGAATCCCTGTAGCTCATAGTCAGGAACAATACGTTGCTGTTTTAAATGCATTTCCAGATTCCTAGAAGACTTTATCTAGTGTGAATGTCAACATATTACATTTTCATCAAAATAAAGAAAATGTTATTTGTTACCCAAGTTGTGCATTAATAATATGAACTGTTATAAAACCAGTATATATATATATATATATATATATATATATATATATATATATATATATATATATATATATATATATATATATATATAAGTAACAACTAAAGTAACGTTACAATCATCCTGAAGACTCTGAAGAGGAAGAGAAGGCTGTAATAAATGTCAACCATTAGTCCATAAACTAGCTTTTGTAATGTTCGAGTCTCGAGGATTCGCCGACATGGATAGTCACTTCCGGTGAATATATTCGTTTTTTGGAGAAGAAAAGCGTTAAAAATCTGTCATCCGCCAGTAAACGTCTTCTTTATTCTAACTTTGGTCTCAGATGGATTGAAGAGTCTTCGAACAGTGCGGACGTGTCTTCTAAACAGAGGTAGTGTTCACGTTCCGTGTTGTTTTTTAAAGTTTGGTTTGGATTCGTCAGATCAACGTTAAGGGTAACTAACGTTAGTAGTTAGCCGGTGAACAGTGAACGTAAGAGGCACAAACTGGAGCTGACTTTATCAGCGAGATAAGGCATCGGTTACTATAACTGTAACGTTAGCTCTGCTTGTTTATTTAGGCTAATTTGGTTTGACAAATGAGTCAGCTTCAGTAGTAAATATTATGCTAATTGTTGCTACACAGTTTTATCTAAGCAATTAGCTATATTTCCAAGCAACTTTCCCCCTTTCATCGATGTTATGTTATGTGTAATTGTAAAGGTGCCTCTAAAACTCTTTGAGTGGTACCAGGTAAAGATGCGCGTGCTAGTCTTTCACTGCCTCAAAGTGGAATAGCAGCAGCACCCACTGATGTTGTTGAATATAAATATCATGTTTATTGTCCCAAAATAATAATAGTGGTATGTACAAAATGGACTGACGTTCAATACAAACAACCATGTTATTACCCATGCCACTGTATATGAAAACAGGGGGGCCCTACACATTCATGGTGGTCCCACACAGGTGTTTTCACTTAATTTCCCTGATTAGCACTACGTTCACATACTTATTCTTTTTACTTGTATTGCATACTGCAGCTACCCTTACAAACTATGTACTGTTGCATACGGTATGCATTTAATTGGGACATGTACTACGTCCTCAGAACATGGCACCTTGAACTTTTGCCTCTTGTTGTTATATCTGCTGCACAGAGGATTGTGGGTCAGAATGGGCAAACAGTCATGCTGGCTTACATACTGCAAAGTGCAACTGGATGCAGTAAGACATCCTGGTATGTTTGGAATACTGCATTTGACATACTATGTGTTGGGGCATCCTAAATCCTTTTCTGGCATACTAAGTAGTCTGTGTTTTGAAATACACCAATACATCAGGACAAATCTTTGACTCGAAGGAATACTTCACCCTTAAAATTACCATTTGTATGTCAATTACTCACCCCTTGTTACCTTGAATTCTTGAGAAAACTTAGTTTTTCTGGCATGCCTCCACGGTGAACGGAGAATCCAAAAATGGAGTTGAGACGGTAGTGAAGGACGCAAAAAAAAGGAAATAAACATAGCCTCCATTTACCTCTGTTCATCAAAGATTTACTCCCTTTTTTGATTCTTTGTTCACCATGGAGGCGTTTGAGAAAAACTAAGTTTTCTTCAAGAATTCAAGGTAACACATGCTGAGTAATTGATACAAATAGTAATTTTGTGGGTGAAGTTTTCCTTTAGGGGGGTCAACTTTTTTCTTTCTTATTGGTTCGTTGATTTTGGTAACTCTCTCTACTTGTTGGCCTGGTTCCTTTTCATCCCAACATCCTCCAGAGCCTGTAGGAAGGCTGCGTCCTGATTTCAAACCTCATCACTACAGTGTTTTACGTGTTATAACTGTAGTTGGTCTTGTATTTGCAGATAGCCAGTGAATGGTGAAATGGTGGAGGTGTGAGGAACTTACTCGTTTCTCTTCTTGTGCATTTCAAGGTGAGTTCCTTTTCATAAATATGTTCTTTTAGTTATTAAAGAGTCTGCGTGCCATGAGTCTAATCCACTGTATAATTCATAGTTGTAATAATTCCGTTGCATTGCCATGACCTCCAGTTGCAGTCGAATAAAACATCCAGTAAAGCAAGATAAATGTTGAGGCGTAATATCCCACAGATGTTGCAGAATGGTTTAGACTTAGAAGTTTGACTAGTAAACTTCTCACCAGTTCTGTCCGTGGTCAGTGTCAAAATGAGAAGCACAAACTTCTTCACATCGCAACTAAAAAATTCTCATTAACAAGTTTCAGTGTCAAGCAACACAAACAGAGGCCAATCACAGGCATTCCTCTTCTTCCTTATCTCAATGGGAAAATGTCCTCGTTGACAGTCTGCAGGGTTCGCATATTTTCCCAGCTCATAAAACATGCATTCTCCTCCGCCATGCGTGGAACACAAGAATCGCTCCTCAACTCGTTGGTATGCATGGAATTCGCAGGACTTTGACTCCAGATTCTAAAACCAATTATTGAAATAGCTGCCACTGTAAGTGGCAGGGCAAGCGTGTCGAGAACAAGGGAAAGAAGCATCTCAGATATTCATAATAGAATGTTCCCTTCTGTGTAGTACAGTTACTTGTCTGCGCCATTTCAAGATACAGTTCGTTGTCCTTCGTTTGGGGTTTTGAGATCAGTCATGTGTGAGATAACTGAACTAAGGTGTTGATCTGGGATAAGTGAAAACCTATTCCAGCCCCTTAATCTGTGTGTGGCTTTGTGCTAAACCAAACATTCATCTTATAATGTGCAAGTTGAAAGTGATACCAAATCGTCTTGATGGCAGAACAGCATAATGGCCCACTGCGGCTAAATAGTGAATCAGTGATGGTATGGATGGATAAATGGGCAAATCTTTCCATCTCTTCTCCACACACAGACTCCAGAAGTATTAATCACAACAGCAGAGTGGTCTGATTAGGTGTAGGCATAAGAGCAAACAAAAATACACACAAGAAAGTGCCATAAAGTTTATGAATTATCCCAACAGTTACCTGCTCATTTTGTAAACTAGTTACAAAAGATTAACGTGGATATTCCATTGGTGAGCCCAAGCATCTGAGCAATGACATATGATTGGAAATATCATTTTTAATTCAACCTATTCTGAATACCAGACATTTAAAATTCATAGAGCATCTTGTGGCGTATTGTCAGGGTTTTGGTGAGGGATGTCCTCAGGCCACCCCATTAATCTCTATTAAACAGAGCCATGTCAGCCAGCGCTCTCTCTCTCTCTCTCTCTCTCTCTCTCTCTCTCTCTCTCTCTCTCTCTCTCTCTCTCTCTCTCTCTCTCTCTCTCTCTCTGTGTTTGTGTGTGTGTGTGTTGGATTGGATGATGCACTTGTGAGTCTTTTCTGCATTGAGTGGTGTTGAGAGGTGTTTGGCAGTATAGTTGCTTAACACTTGGTCATTCTTCAGTCTGTTTCTGAATGGTTGCTAAGACCATCTAAATAAGAAGACAAAATAATTTGACATAGTCACATAAACACATTCACGCTACTTGAAAAGCGGTTGTGTGATTTGCATCGTCACTGAGCATGGTCATAATATATAATTCCATCTCTGATTGCTCAAGTAGCAACATCTGCATATAATTATTTTACCGCATGCCCCTCATACCACACAAGTATGCTCAAATTAGTGGTGATATATTGGCTTGACATCTCATTTAGTGAGGACGGGCAGATTGCAGAGCCATGATTGAATGCTTAATGAATGATTCATAATCTGAAATGAAATGGACATTTTAATTTGGGCATTTGCAACAATCATTTGCTGGACACGTACCATTTCTACATTGGAAAAAACACCCAAACGGTGTCAATTTAGAGGTGTTCCTTGATTCCTTTCATTTCCTTGAGACCTGAAAATATCTGTAGGGGCTGTTTATGATACAAACCATAGTATTTGCTTATAATTTTTGAGCTCTTCATTGCCAGTTGAATTATAGTTTCCTCACCTTGCATTCAAGCAAGTTTAATTTGCTGTTTGATGCTGTGACTGTCTCCTAGCCCACACCGTTTGTACTTTACCACATATTGCTAACTGGCTGCTGTCTTGATGTTGGGGGACATGTTTTGAGCAGGGAGGGATGTTGTCTTGTGCGAAACAAACAGATGGGATGAAAACTTGACCTACTTCCTCATCTGGACCAGAAGGATGACTAAGAGGAAAGAGAAATAGAGCTGTGTGATGAATTTTATTGTGTGGATGAATACATGCATGAAATACAACGTTTTGTTTTTGATCTGCTTCATTGTTTTATTTTAGCATTTTGCTCACTTTACTTCCACACTGTTTGCACTTTCACTTTGATTGTGGCGAACTTTCCTTGCCTTGTTAATTGTGTCAAATACATTAGGAACCATGACTTCACAGATCAAAACGTGGATCAAGGCAATAATCAATCAGAAATAACAAGATCCTTCCCATATTGGGTTTCGGAGTTAAGATGTCTGATTTGGGAACATCTTTTAAATAAAGGATGTGCTTGTCAGAGAGAGAGAGAGAGAGAGAAAGACCTAGATATTTCAGAACTCCTCTAGTTCTTCAGTGTGTTGTTTGCATGGAGCTGCTTGGCCTTGTGATAAATGACCTGTGTTTTAAGATGTCAGGAGGGTCGGCTCTGCCACATCAATCAGGACCACTTTATGCTTTAAACCCCTAATGAAGAGTGAGGAAATTGATTGCGTTAGCAGAGGGGCGGATATCAACTTGTGTTTAGGTTTACTATGCAGAGGTTGTTTCATAATGCATTTTCTGATAGCAGCAAGCCCTACAGAGTGATTGCATCTGCAAACCTTGAAAGGGTGTATTTTAATAGCACTGCATATGCTGCCATTACCCACCATAATGACAAAACATTATAGTTGTCAATATTATATTTGAAATTGAAGAGCAACCTGTGCTGAACTTTGGACCTCAAGTTTATATCGTTTAATATTTTGGCGTGGGCGATTGACACATGTATCCACAGTGATCATAACAAGGCGATCGTTATGATCTGCGCCATGTTCATCCTCATCCTGAATGGGCTGAAAAACCCATTACACGCCCATTTGGGCTTTCATTTAGACTCTTTTTAAACGAACCACCTTGACGCTGATTGTAGGTGTGCACGTGATATAATTGCGTATAGTCAAACTGAATGTGCCTCTGTTTTACAGTTGATGACTTGAAAGGGTTTGGTCTATTTATCCCACATGTGCAGAACAGTTACCCCCTGGCATCATATTATGTTCGCCTCCCACGCCTGTTTAACGATGCCACGTATTGTGTTGCATACTATTGAAATAATTGCCTGTTTTTTGGACCTCGGGGGCCTAAAGGAAGAGGTAATCCTTTAACAAGAATAATAATGTGTATACCCCGCCTTGGGGAAAGCACAGGTAATGTGCTAATGTACACATGTCAACGGGAGCGGATGACAGGTTCAACTGCGCCGCTGCGGAGTGGCGCTCCCGTGAGCGGTACAGCACCGCGGACAGCGCAGAGGCTTCTCAGACAGTTCGCTGTCCGTGGTTCTGAAATTCAGCTGAATTCGTGGCTCAGAATCCAGTGTTTTTCCACACATTTTCAGATTTTTGCAGTGGACCTAAATCAATTGTATACAGCCTCTCCTAGCTCCAGTATTACGTTATTTTGCTCGGACCCACCTCAAACAGGGGATGTCTGAACTTAACTTCACAATCTGCTTTTTGGCACGTTTTGCTTAACTGCTTTTCTAGATGGCATTGTTTATTACCACTGAATCAAAGCACATGCAAAATGCCCCAATCCCGTCTTGTATGTTCCTGTCAAATATATATAATATAGGTTCCGAATATTTATATATTCTGTATTGAGTCTCACACAGCCAGCTATTATGTCTTATCATGCTCAAAGAAAGTTCGGCAGGTACACTGCAGCAGGTACGTCTACACGGGGAATCAAAGCCCATGCTGCCTGTACCATCTCACCATCGCTTAGGATATGCATGTATAACGAGCCACTACAAATACAGCTCTAAGAAGTGGTTTGTTTGTGTATGACGTGCAACACAACAGTACTATACACGTGTATATATAGCTCTATATATTTTTACTAGCCTGCTCCGTGCATGTCTGAAACGTCGTCTGCCTGCTGTAACATAAAAGCCCAGTAAATCACCCTCGGCTGTCAAGCCGCTGATGAGTCTGCTCTGCATAAAGCCCATGCAGCCTTTCCACCAGGCTGTTGTACCCCCTCCCTCCCTCCCTCGTTTCCTCTCCTCCTCCTCCACATTCAGTGCTCCCTCTTGCGCGCACGGTGTGCAGCAGCAGCGGCTTCAGCGCTTCTCTGACGCACCATCGGAGATGAGCATCCCAGTCCCACAGGCTGTCAAGGGAGACTCTCTCGACATCTCCGCCTCGGACCTTTGCGATCAAGCTTTCAACATCATCCTGTTTGTTTTTAGTCGTTTTTTTCCCGTACCGCTTCGTTGTCTCGTAGCTTGTCATATTACGCATTTGGCAGGGGTGCCCACAGCCAGCTCTTGGCTTGGAATTTACTTCAGAGGTGATTTTTGTATCCGCAGCTACTGTCAACGAGAGAGTGATTGATTCCCGTCTGCACGTACTGGGGGTCTTCTCCTTGTTCGGGGCATCCTTCAGAACATTCTTGTGCTTCTCAGATAAGTGGTTCAAGTTAAAGGTGAAAGGGGGGGTTGAAATATAAGGCTGTTTTGACTGGAGATCATTTGGATGACGGACACCGAAAGACAATAACGCGAATCTCTGCGCCCTTGGAATATTCTCACAGAGGCACTGTTAGAGTAGAAATACATTTTTTTTTCCTCACTTTGCAGTCATAATCTATACGACGAGTTTGCCCACTGCAGGGGCTGCTGCGGCTTTCGCGTCTGCTCTGTTTTGAAATACGATTTACTTGACGGGCGGGCGTCTAAGCATCCCGGACGAGCTCGAATTTGCGATGCCCAAACAGTGAGGGGTACGGTGGGATCGCATTTGGTCACCCTTGCACGGTAGCATGGCTCCAGCCCGGAGGGACTGCAGCGGCTGGGAGATGCTCCTCCCGACGGGATGCCTGCTCCTCTCCGTTTTGCTATTTCACCCTGCCCTGGCCAAGGTGTGTAACGACCGCACCAAACACGGACAGGACAACAGCTGGTTCGCCAGGGACGGTGAAAACTTGCCCATTATGGTTCTTATGCCCATGAACGAGTCGGCCCTGATGAGCAGCATCAGCCAGGGGATCGAGCCGGCGGTCCAACTGGCCATCCAGCACATACGGGAGTCCAGGAATTACTCGTTCTCACTCATCACCAAAATCTATGACACCGAGGTAAACCTGCAGACTAAATCCTTCCACTAAGCTGCTGCTGTTGGTCTCTGACTTGTTTAAAACACTTGTATATAGCTTGTGTGTGTGTGTGTGTGTGCCCGTGTGTGTGCGCGCGCGCTTTTAAATGTGAACGTGTGTATGGCGCGCACTCTGCCCTGCAGCGCTCCACACATTGTGCGTCCAAGGGGAAACGCTGGTTCTGTTATGTTCGATATATGTGCAGCCTCGTTGTCGATACGCATGTTTTTCATTGCGCAGAAGTCAACTGCTTTCTCTTTTTTCCCCTCCCCCTAAATGACAACACGTTGTTAACACCTTATCTTCGCCTATCTCGCTGCTGTCGCCTGTCGTTGATGGTGCATTTTATTTGTAACCCGACATCATAAGGCACTGCATCACCCGGGCTCTCCAAAATCACTCTCTCGTGCTCTCCCTATAGTGGTCGTTTACCGCAAACTCCGGATGACACATAATGTCAAGGCTGTCTGATGTTACAAATGTCATTCATCCCCGTCGCCCAATTGGATTAAAATTAAAACTCTGCCTTCTGTCTCTTTGTTATCCTCACTTTATAAGATGTGTGTCTGACTGAAGATGGCTTTGCGCTATAAATATTTTTGGTCACGAATCAGTGTATCTTTTAACGATTCAAAGGCTGCTTCTCATCGTGCCTGAAGATGGCAGTAATTGGGTGTACGATTTCTTCAGACTCCTTGCACCCTTGTCAGCAACTGCATCTCACTGCCTACTAGCTGCAAATTAACATCTGTTTATTTACAATAACATCAATAATATACCACTTAAAATCCTTGAAGGTTAGTCATCACTCAATCTCTGCGTGATTTGGCATTGTAGGTATGCACTGGCTAGTTTACACTATTACATTATTTGAATCAGCCAGCAGTCCTAATAGTGGCCTTTAGTGATTGAGGGGCTTTTGAGGACACAATGCCGTTGAGGAGTTTAAAGCTGCTGCATCATAGAGTTGCCATGCCAACACGCAAGGATGTTGACAGTTTGACATTATCTGTTTAACAATTCAGCAACTCTTTTGTAATGCTAATATGACATTGACTTGCTACTTAAATAAATTGACACTATAGAATAAAAAAACTATTTATAATTTATATTATAATCTCCCGTTGATCCAAATCTTTTGGTTTTCCTGTCTAGCAATTATTCAGTATAGTGTATGTGCACAGGTGTGTGTGTGTGTGTGTGTGTGTGCAAGAGCACACAAATCTCTGTTGACAGAGGTAAGCCCTCACAGGCTGCATGCGCTCAGACCATGGGATTAATATGCTCTTATGAGAGTTATGATTTTTTCTCTTTCTACTAAGAGAGAAAGATGAGCTGCAAGCATGAGGTCGGTGGGCCAGCCTGACATCCGCTCGCTGGTAGTGTTTAATAGCGATGCCAGCTTTCTGATACCGACAATCAATGGGAACTCATGAGAACAGTGTCATTTTATGACTTTGTGGTCTATTACACTGTGGCACAGCCAGTCCCATGGTATTTGACATTTTGTTTTGTATACAGGCCAGCTGAAAATGCAAGCTCTGATCATGGTTTTGGAAATGTGAAATTAAAAATATTAGACCCCTGCACTAAAACCTCCAGTGGTCCCCTCAATAACAAATACAGATACAAGCTGAAATAAACAGTCAACACTCTTCCTTTTTCATTAGATAGATATGTATTTCATAGATATGTATTTGTTAAAGCACGAGAGAGCCTGGTTGCTGTGGCTTTAATAACTCTAAGAAGAAAATGCTCTGCCAACAACAGTATTTACAAGCCATTGGAAATCATCTGGCACATCCTGGCATGGTTAGAGTCAACAATATACCACAGAAAGCACTGTGAAGTGCAAATGGAAGTATATTACTGCAGCTGAATATTGTTATTATATATTTACAGAAAATATGAAAGAGTCAGAGACTTTAACGGGCGAAACATGACTTCAATAACATCTTAAGACATGAGAACCTATTATTGTTTGTTCATATCAAGTGAAACAGTCTGAAGTGTTTGTAGTGTCTCAACACTCATGAGCATTTGCATGTGGATAAGACTTTTGCCCAGGACAGAGTTATTGCTGTGATGTTGACTATATTGCTTTTGGAGCCTCTGACATGTTTATATGAGCACCAATGTGAAGTGATGGCTGTGTTATGAACAATTTATCATACAGTGTTCATTATGCATTTATTGACAAATAACCCTTTACTCACATGTGAATAAAAGTCCTGAACACACACACACACACACACACACATTGACAGGCACACAGCTTCCCTACATACCACATGCTTATGTCAGAAAACAATGCATGCATCAGTGCGTTTGTTGCATCTGGCCAAGTGTGTGTCTGTACTGTTTGTACACACATGTGGATGTGTATGTGGAGGCACCGGGATTTAGCCTGGCAGATGTAAGTAATCAGTCCCTGAGCAGCGGCTCTTTATCCCTTTATCCCTGTTGGTGGAGCCATGGGTAGACTGAGCAGGCCCAGTCCATCCCCTGGTGGTGTGGAGCTGGGTGGTGGTGGTGCTGATGATGGTGATGTTGAGGCACTGGGGGGCTGTCCAACACTAAATGGCCTGAATGCTGAGGCTGTGCTTCTAGAGTTGGGGATAGATGGTTGCTGCAGGATTAAAGAAGCAGTTACTAGAGGAGGAGCAGATGTCCTAATAGAGAATGCCTGGAGATCTAATGCAGGCTGCTGTGGAACCAGTTTGATCAGGCCAAAGCTAGATTCCTAAGATAATGTTTCAACAATGAAGGCACTGTGACAGGCGGAGGCAAATGCAGATGATAATACATCTTTGCTTTAAACCCGGGGCATTGCAGGTAAAAGAAGCAGGATGGATTATATCGACTGGGAGGCTTAATGCTGGAGCAGGAGTTGGTCCTCCACCGCAGCTCTAGATGTGTGAGTGTGGGTTTTAGTGTAACCGAGGAATGATACTGTAACTCTGCAGGCTTAGGGGATCAAAGCTTTGGAGAGGACAGGCGGGACTGGAAGAGGATGGAAGGGAGACTTTGGGCAGTGAGAGCGTTCTAGGCTAAGCTACGCTAGTTCACCCGACCGGCTTTGGATGTGTGACAGGCCCTCGAGAGCAGCCACTCAGGGAAAGATCACTTCTTTTAAACAGAATAGTTAACAAGGTTCTGTGAGTAGTGGAATTCATTTTTGTGTTTTCTTCAGCTATGGAAAAACACATCAATAGATACAAACTAATTAGAGAAATCAATATCAATGAATGTGAATGGATTCATACACACATTTCATTCCATAAAGGTTTGCTCTTCCTTTGTACTGTGTAGTATAGCACAGCAATAGTGATACTCTGTAGGGATTCTGTTGTGAAGACAGGTCTGTTAATGTTGTTAATGCTGGACTGAGTCACAAGAACTGTTTGAGGATAATGAGATAACATTGTGAAACAGGCCTGCTGCATCACAGATTGGGGAGAAAAGAGGACGGAGAAAGTCTAAATCCTTTCATTCGGCCGTCTGGAGGCATAACAGACTTATATAATTTCACCCATTAGAGCTGTCACTTTTAAAGAAAAATCAAGTTCGAACAAACGAGAACTAACATGTAAATCATTCATTATTACTGCAGGCAGTTGTGTTTTGTAAAGGCAGCGGCAGTAAGATCATTTTCCTACATTCAAGCGATTGTTTTCAATGTAATTCTTTTCCGTAAAATGACATCTCTACCACCCGAACATCTGCAGTGATCCAACACCTTTTGTTGTCAGTTGTGGAATAGGAAATTATATTTGAAGGTGAAAACTCTCATCTAAGGTAAAAATTTGATATCCTGAAATCCTCTTTTCTGTGATATTTTGTACTTTAATTAATGTGTTTTTAAGGGGATGTGCCATCATGTTTCCTATATTCTGGCAGTCGGAGAAGAGTGAACACATGTATTTTTAAAGGCAAATCAATACAACCGCCAAGACACAGAGTCTGCAGTTGGAGATCAGATCTTGCCCATGGACAGTTCCACACAGGTATTCATAGTATATGATTGTCCATTCATGCAATGCTATGGGCCTCCTGAGACTATGTTAGCAGCGGCCTATGTTCAGAGATACTGCACACAGACTGCCTCTCCTCTAGATGCAAAATGTCACATTTGTGCTCATGCTGGCAAGCCTGAAACCACCGTACAGTACACTCGTTCACAGGAGGAAGAGCACCCCCCCCCAAGCGCATGTAAGGCGTTCTGTCATTTTGTCAGAAGAAGTTACGTTTTCAGTGAAAAAGGTTTACCATAATGGATGTTACGATGCTGCAAAGCATAGGTCTTGAGTCTAAACGAGCTGGTTCAGATTTGAGGAGAATTTGCTTTAGCAAAGTCTCATTTCTTTATGGTTTACGGCCTTTATATATTTTACTGATCTCACTGATTCACACGCTGTAACTCACCTTTGAGCTTTTGCGTAAAACCATCTGACATAGGCCAAATGAAGCAGCGCCTCAGGACATCCTGTATGTCAGGGTCTCATATTGTATGCCACATATTATCTTAATATCTGACATCCATTCAGCGCTGAGGCGGTGACCCTGGGGGTCAACAAAGATTGCCTGTCACTGCTCCTAGGAGAGGGCGAATATTCAGGGATTGTAAGGAAAAGCAGCCTGTGACAGCCTGGGTACTCTCTAGGCAGAAAGTGCTGAGTGTGGCTGTATCCACTGACCCGACACAGATAGTGGGGATCAATGTGCAGCCGCCCTTCTCATAGAACGAACAGGATCTCAGGGGAGAATCAGAGAGAGAGGCGAGAGAGAAAGAAATGTGTATGGCTATGAGATGGAGATCCCGAAATAGGATTATATCATCTTCTGTGCAGGAAGAGGAAATGGTCAGCCTCTTAATTCTTATTGGATCATAATGTGATGCCATTTGTGTTTCTGTGAGGCTATATAGTTTAATGGCCATGTAAAAAAAATAAAAAAGCAATTACTGCATGCAATGAGGTATGCATATTAGATCAGTTAAAGGACCCAAGATATTGTGTTGTTGTGTCAGTGATATCATTTTTTATATTATTCAACTTTTTTTCACTCTGATTCAAGCAGAATTAGAGACAGATGGGTCACAGTCTAATAAAGATACTAAATGCGAGCTGTAATTGCTGACCTTTTGTCTCAGTCAGGCTGCCAGTGGCCTGGAGGGCTCGAGGAAGACGACCATAAACGTGAACTTTCCCGGTTAAAAGTGTCTCTAATGTGCCCTGAAGCTGGCTTTATAACAGATAGTATGACACTCAAGCCCACGCATAACATGGCACATACATGAATGGAAGTATATACACATGCTGTATGTTTTTATACACACCACTGCACACAGACCTGTCTCCTCCCTTCACACACACACACACACACACACACACACACACACACAGAGCACATACACTCCCACATATGGTCATGGCTGTTTTCAATTGGCAGGCCTGCAGCACCGCCTGAGGTCAGGACAATGTGGTCATTTGAGCAGTTATACATGAAGTGTTTTTCAGTTCCAATAAGAATCACACCACAATCAAATTGCTTTTATACAACATCAATAACTCCATCCATCCTCCCCTCACTACAGGGAGTAGTCAAAAACCCTAACCTCACTAAAAACAATTTTCATCAATCATCTGAAACCTGTGTAACACGCCAAGAAACATTGATGTCTTTCTGTATCATGCATTTAAATGTTTTATTTCCTTATCTCATTCCTTCCATCTTTTCTTGTGCACTATGACTCTTTAATTTAATTTGTTAAAGGAATTTGAAATACATCTAATGTTCACTATGGAAAATTGTGAATTGAAGAAAAGTTCACATCAAGGCAATATACAACTGACCTAAGAAGCTTTTTTTTTCTCATGGACTTTGTGCAGTCTCGCAAGCGTTCAGAACCAGTTGTTCCTTGTGTCCATCTCTTGTCCACCATCCCTTGTTAACCTTGATAGACCTGGCCTCGTAACCACTCTTTCCTGTTGATCCCAGAGGTTTGTCCTGAAGCTTACAAAAAGAAATAAGTATAATTTGACTGCTCTTCTCTGGTACATTACTCCACACTGACCACAGGCCAACAGCTTCTTGCTAATGTGTTAATAACACAATGCCTTGTTTGATATAATATTGGTATTCGGAGCACTGAAATTCAAAATGTGAGTTCAAGTGTGACAAAAACAAATTAGCCTTCTGGCTTTCTCCACCCTGCACCTTGCATTTGCCTGGAGTAGATTACAGTATGTTTGACTGAATCTCTTGTTTATGCGAGTATGTTGCTAATTCGGTAGAGCAAGAGAGAGGTTTTGGCATTATCTCATGTCTGTGCAGTCACCCCACAGGGCCCGATGTGCTGACCAAGTCAAGGGCTAATCGCATGAGAGAGGCAACGGCTGAATTCAATTTCAAAAGCACCTCAGGCAAGTCCTGTTGGTTGCTTGCAAAGCAGTCGAAATGTACGTTTGTGCATGAGTGCTGCTGGAGGTTGAGAAAGACCGGAAAACGCTCCGTGCCCTGGATGTGTGTGTGCAGGGTACTGAATATCTAAGTGGTTGGTGAATGTGATTCTTGGAGAAGGACCCAATCACCCCACACTGATATTGTTAAAAATCAAGCAATTAGACGGGTGTCTCCTTCTGAAATTTCAACCAAGAATGCTGTGGCTGAAGGTGTCACTGTCATTACTGCACATCTTTTTTGCTGTCATTATACTTAGATGCATTCTAGCAGTGTGCCTCAGCTGAAAGAATTAATACAGTATCTAAAACTCCACATATGTTTACCCCAAATTCATTGCATTTTAATTACAAACAGGCAAAACACTCGTGTAGGAAAAGGCTTTATGATAATCAATTATGTTCTTCAAATGAAATTTTCATTGTCAAATTGTAATCTTCCTTTCTTTGTGCCATCGTATTGTGTTTGCCCAGCAGATGCTATGATGAGACATCTGTTAGCATGCCCCCTCCTCGTCTTTTTCTTTCTTTTCTCTTAGACTCTACTGTCATTTAGATGCACAGTGACTCTAAAAGGTGGTGAAACAGGCATCTGGCTGCCATTTACATAAAAAAAACCTGTTTCTCTGATCTCCGATTTACATGTCTGTGGTGCTGAAGCAGGGAGGCATGGAGGCGGGGTGAAAGGATGGATGAAGAGGTGGGGGAGGCAGAAAATGGGGACTTTTGGAGGACGAGATAGGGGAGGTTTAGAGGGGAGAGATGGAATGCGAGGCAGATAAACTGTAGAGAAAAACACAAAAAATGCAACTTAAAAGTTGCGATGGATGAGAGCTGGGATGAGGATGAAAATCTCTCATCCTTATTCAGTACTCTTGCAAATACTGAGAAGATGGCTGCTGCCATGTTGAGTGCAATACTAAGTCAGTCAGTCAGTCAGTCCGTCTGTCTGGCTTGCACATCTATAAAGCTGCCATTGATCCATAGCCAAGCCATTTGCACAGACAATTAACTCAGTGAATGTTTATCTGCTGCAAACTACTTAAAAAATCACTAATTTTGACTTCCAAATATGGTGTAGGTTTTAGAAAACTTTCAGTTTTTTTAATTTTGGTTGGAAGTGGTTTCAGAATTAAGTCTGCACAATCAATCGAATATTAATCACTGTCACGATTTTGGCTTCACTCGACTAAATGAATGTGATCAATAGCGACATTGACGTTTAAAATGTGTGCTCCACTCTTTCCAAACTAACAGGCAGTCACTAGCAGGGTGATATATCATATTTTGATGAGCGTGCACCCTGCAGCATATGAAAAAGTTTCCTAAATGTTGCGGGTGCA
>NW_027176970.1:52500-65000 GCF_023349555.1 Cebidichthys violaceus
ATTAATAGCCATTTCCATCTTCAAACATTACATCTGAAAATCTTGGATCGTAATTGACATGTTGAATAGAGACTGAGGGGATATATTTAGCATAATCTAATAATCCTCATCTCAGACAGTCTTATCTGGTGATAACACTATTTACATGATTACTTTCATGCTGATATCTTGACTCCATCCAAATGCACAACTGTCTTTGCCAGAAAGCAGCTCCTCTGTTCATGAAGCCCAACTGTGTGTATTGATTTTATGACTAAAAACAGGGTGATGGCAGAATGCCTCTTTTATTCTTCTTTTTGAAAAACATCCCCAAAAATTGTATGCCACCCCATTTCCTGCTTCTAAAAAAGGGGCAGCATGTTGACAATGTGATCCAACTGCCCCTGAATTCCGTCTCTTGCATACTGTCAGTTAAATCATATTTTCACTTGATTTTTCCATAATGTGATGTTTCATGGCCACAGTGGGATGCTTGAGGAATGCACTCTTGGGGTTTTCACCACTGCTGCCAAAAGATACTGGCCACCACTTCCTCTGCCAGCCATCTTTCATTGAATCCTTTCATTATGTTTGATATTCCAAGGTAAAAGACCGTCAGCCATTCAGCCATTTCAACACACTATACAAGACAGATAAAGCAATTAAATCACCAAACTAATGTATACAGTATATTGAGCTCTTGCAGTGACAAGAGAGTGATGGGCAGTTTGTGTTTCAAATGACAGCTTGTGTTTAGGGGAGCCCCATTTTACAGTATAGCAAGAGCATCCCCACCATGTATCACTCCTGCTTTTCGTACTGTGATGGTTATTGGGCTTTCGTGAGATTTTATTGCCTCAGTTGTCTGTGATTGATGTGCCCAATGAATGGGGAGCGCTGGTTGGGTTGATGACATCCCAAGCTGTGAGAAGGAACGATGCATATCACGTTAATTCAATAGAAAGCAGTTGGATAGTGAGTGAGATTTCATTATCCCACGTAAAGCAGATCATTCCAAGGGCCATCTGGACGGATGGAGGACATTACTCCTAAGGCGTATTCATATCAACATTTATATTCACATAGACGGAGCTATTACAACCCTGTGCTGATGTAATTGTCAACAAGCTGTCTATTGGCCAGTATGGTGTTAGGCTAGGTGTTTCCGATCCGACGGAAATGACACTGATAAAGGTCCTCGCCACTGTGACGTTCTCGGTGTAAAGTTTGTTAGCATTAAGCATCTGCCAAACGACCCGAATGCTAATTTTAAATGTCCAGTCCCTGCCAGGGATTTCAGCTACATTTTACAGGCTCTTTAAAAGGAAAAAACAACTCTTTCCACACTGAGCTACAGTCCATGTTACACTAATTACTACCCTTATTAGTATTCTAGTGGAACATTAGCAATTAGCATGGCCATTAAAAACATAAAGGTCTCCTGTGGGGGAAAATAGAAAAGAAAAACAACAATGAGGCTAAAATGTATGTTTTAAGCCATTTTAAAATGGCTGTGTTAGCGCGCGCAATTGCATTTTCACCTTTCGGCCTTGGCAGACAAATGTGTAAAGGGTCCGGTGGCGATGCAGTGCCTTCTAATGTATGTAAATTGTGTGGAAAGAGGACATCAATTAGAGTTGGTGGTGTGCACACGCTGTGCATTTATTCATGAGGTTGGTAAACCTGCTAATTGTATGTCCCTGAAACATCCATCGTGGATGTTCACTGGATGAATGTAAACATAACTAATGACAAGGGCGCACATGATCTGTCTCACGCATTGTCAAAGCTGTGATCACAGAACCTGACACTCAGTCCTCATACAAAGGTATGCAGACGTGATGAGTGTGTGTTTTTGTGTGCTCAGAGACATCCTCTGAACTTAAAAAAAGAATAAGGCACACAACCCCGGGGATGTTGACATGAATATTTAAGGTAGCATACTAAACAATTCTCCAGCGCTGACCTGTTGCTGGATGTATTCTTATTGAATAAATGAACATGCCTCATATTTACCAGATCACTGCTTTTAAGATGTATGAATCAGAATTAAACATGGTCCCTGGTGGTTGTTGGCAGCCTCCCTCTACATAAATATTATCCGTATGCCCCGACTCTGTGCTGCTCTCTGCTCCGTTGACTTGCTCTTACACACAGGGGATCTTCTATTGATTTCTAGAAGGCCTTCATGCCGACTTCTTCTGCTCACTGGAATCCAATTTTCAGGAAAGGGCCTTCTGTCTCTCATTGTGTGCAGCATCCTATCTGATCTGTTCTGTGTCTCTCTTAAAGTAAACAATCATTTGGCTCCCTTTTCTAGCTTTTCTTATTATTTTCTATTTTAGGCCTACTGGGAATTTACAACTATTGATAAAATATTGTTTTAAATGTTGCTGTATTAAATTGTGTTTGCGTCTGCAAATTTGTTTCACCCACTCACGCCGTCAGTGACGTTGCAAAGATGGGGGAATCAGTGTTGGCTTGGTTGTTCCTCAAGGCAGAATGTGTGACAACGATGGCGAGGGGACCGCAGGATTACGACCATTCTGCTTTCTTTGATAGAGGGCAAATGTAAATGTCAGTGACGTCTGAAACAGAAAAGGTCTTCTACTCTCTGATGCTACACCGAATAAGCTGTGACAGATGGAAGAAGCATTGCAAGCTCCAATTTATGGAGCTAAGAGGAAGATAATTATAGTGGAGAAGAAAAGAGAAAATGAGGAATATTGGAGAGGAGGCTAATACAGGCAGGATTAGTAATATAATTGTACTGCTCGTAACATACAGTGTTCCTTTGTGTTAATTAGCTAGTTATATTTTACTTTATCATTACCAGAAAAACAGTGGATGTTGTATTCAAATTTAAAATGTTTTACCAAATTTCAAAGAGCTGATCTAGAGTTGTCTAGAGATGTCTTTAGGTGCTTTGAGACAGTTTAAAAAAACAAAACTATGTGACTATTCTTTCATCAAGATCATCAATGTTTTAAATCAAGTGAAAATCCTGTAAAACTACCCTGATCCTATTTGCTGAAAGCTGCGTTAATCATTGATTTCTATGCAAATCTTCTATTGACTGAACTCTACTTATCAGTCACAGTTTGTCCTGAAAGCCTGTAACTTCAGATGTGACCCTTGGTACTGCTAAACAATTTTGACGATTTAGGCAATACAGAATCAATGAATGACAAAAATATTTTGCTGATCATAGCTTCCGAAAAGTCAATCATTTATCATCCGTTTTGTCATGGGTCTCTGGGTGTTTACAGAGATCCAGAGATCTAAATTTGTTTTCTTATAATACACAATGACAAAACTGAAGAAGAAAAATATTCAATTTCCACTGCATATCTCCCAAATCACTGAGGAACTACAGCTCACCAGTCTGAACAGAGAAGGCTTTGGCAGAAGTGTCTTGTCACATGTCACAGCTTCCTCCCTCCTCAACAAAGGCAGACCAAGAATAATGTTAGTACCTATTTAATTTGTTTATTCATGAGGGTAATTGAAATATTAACGCAGCTGGTTCGACACTGGAGACCAAATGTCTTCGTTGCTCAGATCTCACTCAACTCACCAAGGAACTGATATTTTATTTACACATAGATTCCATCCCTCACATCATAATGAAAGTGCGTCACGAAGGTCCGTGGGCATTTATTTGTTTTTACTTTGGTGGATATGCGATGAATCTGTTGATAATATACACGTTTGTACTGTTTATAAATTACAAGTCAAAGATATCTGACATTTTCTTTATTGGAGTACACGGAAATAATAAAATATTAATGTGGTATTGTGGTGGAGCAATAAGCAGAAAAACACAGGAGAGAAGAGAGAAAAAGATGCAAAAAAAAGTAAAAAGAAAAGAGCATTTGGGAAAGGGAGGAGGGAATCACAGCTAGATGACGGCTGGATGCGAATGGTGCAAACACAACCAGACATGTTTACCCCCTTTTAATGACGTGAAAGCGGTGCTGGGAAAAGGTGTGTGTGTGTGTGTGTACATCTCTGCTTCTGTGAACACGGTTTGATCTGCACATACCTAGCCCACCCTTCATCTTGTGTTTCATGTGCGTGGTTGTGTGCATGTGCGTGCCTCCATTTGGGGTTGCTGGCTGGGGAGCGAGAAGGAACATGACAAGTGTGCCAAGCTTGTTGTGGGGTGTTCCGACAGTCTGGGGGGGAAACAGGCCTGCAGAGGATTGGGGGGTGGGGGGGAGTGCTGGGAGGCCATGTGCTGCTACTGTCACATGTCGCGCTTGGCACAGTAGCGGGCGAGTGGCAGGCGGGCGAGGAAAACACCACCCACCGGGAACTGTGGGTGTGGGGGCTGGGTGAGCAGGACGGCTGCGGAGCTGGCGCTTCTTCCTCGGGCTTTTATCAAAGGGAAAAAATAAAACGCAGAGAGATAGATCTGCCACCAACAATCAGAGTAGTAGCACACCGTTTGCGTGTGCCACAGAGAGAAAGAGAAAGAGATACATTCGTACTCTATATATGTACTGTGTATGTGTAATCTATAGTGAACAATGACAAACACATTGTTCACTTTTTATGCAAATGTATCAAAAGAATTCCAAAATAAATGCTATGTAGTGATTTCAGGTTTGTGTTAACATCACTAAGGTTACAACTGGATCGGGGCTCTTGGGTTTACAATATTTCATTGCACACTATCTCAAGCAGTCGGATCGAACTGTGAGCTCCACAATAGAACGTTAATATTCCTGAAGCCACCCCTGCATTGTTTTGGTTGAGTACAGTAAGTTGTTGTAAGGCTGAAAATGAATCATCACCAGTCTGAGGTCATGTGCGCTCTGGAGCAGGTCCTTGACAAGAACTCAATCAAGACCAAGTCCTGACTCACTGCTGCTAAAAATCATCCACATAGCATGATGCTGCCATAACCATGCTTCACTACAGGGATGGTACCGTATTAGCTAGTTGATACGCAGCATCAGATTTTTTTTGTCAGATGTGTCTTTTAGTCATAGCCTGTATATATATTTGGACGATGCGTCTCCAATTCCTCCCACTGAACAAAAAGTGATCGGGGAGTGGAGCAGAGGTATCAAGGCCCCGCCCATTAACCAGCCTGCCAATTGCAAGCCGAGCATGGCCACAACTTGTTAGCGTGAGAGCCGCCTAGCTGTTGCATAGGCTAGAAAGACACAACAACTAACGATAATGGCTCTATAAATATATGTATGTTAAACTGACGCATGCATTATTACACAGACTTGTGATCCTTGTTTTATGAGCCTCTGGCTCCGCGACATCTTCACTCAGAGATTCTGTCAAGTACAGCTTCAGTCAGGATGTCACTTCCCCTTATTATAGCATCAAAATCAAATTAAAACCAAACTTATAATAGAAATGAACTCTTGAACACACATTGGCATGATAACAATGACCGTAAATGACAAAAAACATCTTTGAGAAAAAACTATTTAGCTTGTACTTTGATTTTTTTTAGTTATCACACATGTCCCATTCGCTAACATGGCGGGGGAGGGATTTATGACCTATACTTGAGCCAGCCACCAGAGACTTTTGGGGAGCTGTCATGTCGTCCATCTTTATATACGATCTCTTCATTTAGCATTCAAGCTAAAGTTCAGTTTTTGGCTCTGAAGGCCAGAGACTTTCCTTGAAATGTCATTTTAGTGTCTTTTGGGAAACTGGATTAGCTGCCATCTAGCTATTCTACTAAAAAGTTGGGTTGAATGGAGCACTGGAAAGATGGTGGTTCTGGTTATCCCATCTCTACCGGGGAATTCAAAAACTTACAGTGGTCATTAAATGTTCTGTCACTTCCCTCTCGAAGGCCCATCTCGCTTAGTTACTGAGGTCAGCTGGACAGGTAGCTCCACAGAAGGGGGAATACATTCAGTATGTAAATTAATTACTTCTGCATTTCAGGTGAGAAATATGTAAAAGTGTATTATAAATGTAGAGCAAGAGAGTTGAGTAGAGAGACACAGCGGGATTAGGAAAAAATAGATTAAGAACGGTGGGAAGCTTTTATTTTTATTATTCTCCAGAGGAAACAAGACGGGGTGTGTATGTGTGTGTGTGTGTGTGTGTGTGTGTTCATGCTCCATTCAATGTAATGTAGCATTGACAGTGTGACATACAGAAACACTGACAGGCTTCCCATAGAAACGCCTGTATTGTTTTACTTATAAACATGCAGACTTGCCACACTGCTCACATTTATTTAAGACCACCGTTTCCCCCCTTCACCCATCGTACCTGCTGTTTGATCCTCAAGCAACCAGCAATCTACACCCCCACACTTGTATTACAATATCCCTCATTCCCTCTTTGATTTCTTCCTCCCCATCACTCCTTCCTCTTGTCTCCGACGCCTCTTCCCTCTGCGTGGTTGTGATGGATGTCTGCTGTGTACAGCGTACGGCAGCCTGGAGGAAATATTCTGTCAAGCATCATCATTATGCGCCCAAGGACGCCTGTGTTTAAGCCAAGGACCCTGGTGCTGTCATGTCCCCTGATTATTGTGTAACAGATTGATTAACCCCTCGAGTGGAAGCAACCCTTTTCATCACGGTGGCAGGCCGCCACCACTCTCCGGGGTGTCACTTTGTAAATATTTGTCTCTCTCTCACTCCATTTAAATTGTTGCACTATTGATTAACATATCCACAAAATCATTGCCTTTAAGGTAATGCTTCTTTTATTCACGTGTCCCTCAAAGCTACAGGGGATGATGGTATAAATAGGCGTTCCCGTATAAGTTTGTATGTGTGACAAGCAGACTGTGAGGAATTTCTGTAAACTACTGCATGCATTTTTTATTGAGCAATAAATGCTAAATGTGTATGAAAATTATTGTTTATTTAAGCAAGGGGTAGGCAACCTCGGCACACAAAATCTCGCGTAAGTGTGCAAGACCTTATTAATTTATACATTATTATATATTGGAGTATTAAACTGTGATGTGGCGATGTTGTGTCATAATTAAACTTAATGTTAAAATTGATATTGATATGGCACCCTGATTAACATTTAAAAATGGCACTTTTTAATTTAATTTAAGGAATAAATGCAAGCTGTGAATCTAATATTGATAATTATTTAAAACCCTTTACCATATTTTTTAAACAGTTTAGTATCATTACATACACATAAAACTGGAAGGCTTCTGTGGATGCCTGAGGACGCATTAAATTGTTTCAAAACAATAATAAGTGAATTAATGCCCAAAATCTACTTTAAATTAAGTTTGTCATTTATATGAATAATACTAAATTTACAGCAAATAGAGTCCAAAGTCTGAAGTCAACAAATATATAATTATAATTTAATTGAATAATAAGCAAGGATTAAGTAGTATTTAATTTATTTAATGTATTTTTTGGTACACGGAAAAATCACACAATATCCAAAAATATTTAAGATTGCGTTATTTTAATCCGCTAGCAGGCCCTGAGGAAGATTTGTTGTTGCTTGTTGCATGTCTGCACTCCTGTGCCAGGATTGGAAAGGGAGTAGAAAAAGAGATTTCTTGGATTTAATCTGCTTCTAACTTTCTCTGAAAGGAACATTAAACTGCTTGGCAAAGACTGAGTGAGAGTCATTCTCCATCTAATCTGCTGATTTGTCCCTTGGCGAGATTAAGGGTTATGGTTTAGAATGAGAGAGAGAGAGAGAGAGAGAGAGAGAGAGAGAGAGAGAGAGAGAGAGAGAGAGAGAGAGAGAATAGCTGAAGAGATGAGATGACGGAAAAGCGTGAATAGAGACAAGAAGGCAGGCAGGGAGGAGGGAGCAAAGGGGAGTGGATTATAAGAGAATGAGGAGGGGAGGGAATTGTGCCGACGCATTGAGGAGATAGAAAAAAAATTGCCACAAAACACAAGGAAGTAAAGGCTTGTTCTTTCTTGATTGTCAGGAAAAATCTACGAGGTCGTGCCCATATTAGGCAGGATTTTGGTAATGGACAAGCCTGGTGGGTTGGTTGAGGTCGCAATGTCCTGCTCTGTTTAATGAAGCTGTACAACACGTACACTCGCAGCTGTCTTTCACACAGCTGAGATGTGACTTAATTCTACAGGCTAAAACTATCACTCGGCTTATATTGTCGTAAACAGCAGCTTTGCACATTAGTGCTGCTGCAGTTTTTCTCTCTTATTGTGCCACTGAAAAAACTAAAGTCTCAACCCATTGTATGAACTACGTACTAGCACTTCTATTTCCATCCTGAATAGCAGAGTCAGCTACAGATTTATCTTTGGGCCGGATGTTATTATGACCTGCTACCCGTGATGGATTTCAGTTTTGATGTCTGAACTTCAATTGAGGGTCTTTAAATTACAACAACACCTCTTCCTGTTTCATCACTTATCCCTAGGCTGAACAGCTCAGAGTAAGTTTTAAGTTCATGCACCTCTTCCATGCTTTCAAATCCACACACTGTGATGAACGACTCTATTCTCCATGGGGTATCAGAGGGACTTTCTTTACACAAACATACCATGAAAGGATATTCCCGGGGTTTTCTCCCCCGGGGGATCTGTAGCTCTAAGAACAAGGGACTTCCCCCTCCTCACTTGACAGTCTTATTTGTGTTGCCTGGTCAAGCCTATTCATTTGGCTCACAACTGCCACAAGTATACAGTAGTGGTACAGTTTATTTATAGCTCTGATTCAAAGCTCATTCTTCTGCCTGGCTAGCAGTGCTTGCGTGCAGTACAGTGTAAATATAGCATCTCTTCTGTTTCTCCCTCGCCTTTTTAAATCATTTTCTCAATCTCTGTATTCTTTTTCTTTACTTTACCACTTGAGTGTGTGCATGCACACCTAAACAACATGCACATCTCAACACAACCACACTGTCTAATTGGGCTTTCCTTTTACATTCCCTGTCGAATAATACCTTTATATGCACATAATGTCAGTGGCTCCCTTTGCCTTCACTTGACTTCCTCTTTCATCTAAACCCATGTGTGTGTTTAAAGAACATACATAGGATGTTCTCTCTCCACACAATATGCTGGATTTGCAAATTGCAGCATGCATGAAAACATGAATAATGGAAATGTGTAAGTTTTCTCCCCGATCTCTCTCCAGCATTGCTGTTTGAAGCAAGGCTAATATGAAGTGTTTTTAACCTGCAGGGCTAACTGAGAGGAATGCTCTAATGAGCTGGGATTGCTACTAAAGTGTGTATTTTTGTATGTGCCTGCACTCATACATTTATGTGTTTGTGTTGAGGACAGTAGAATATCTCTCCTGCAGTGCTTAAGCATGATGGTTATCAGGAGGGAGGGAGGCAAGTTTGTTTCTACCAGGCTTTAGTCCCAAGTTTCATTAATTTGGTTAGTATCCCAGAGCCGCATAGAGGGGGACAAGAAAGAGTCAAAAATAAAGACAGAGGAACAGTTTAATAGATCGTACACGCACCTGAACCCAGCTGGAGGGGCCCTTTTCTTGTAGCTGAGACCGTAGTTGTAGCACAAACACACACACACACACACACACACACACACACACACACACACACACACACACACACACACACACACACACACACTCCTCGCCCACGCTGCTCAAACTCCCAGCAAGCAGGGCCCCATTCCACACCAGTAGCTAAAAAGACGGGGAGCGCAGCTGACACTTGTGCCGAGGAGAGGAAGAGCGAACATAGCCAGCCCCCCCCTCCTCCCCTTCCAGGTGCTGCTGCTGCTGCTTTTAGAGTCCAGGCTCCCTCTGCAAGGCATTTAACATTTCATAGCAGTAATGCATGGCCCTCTCCTGGGCTTAGAGTCATAGCACTAGTTTATTCATCAGACCTGAACAACTTAGCTTGAAGAGGAAAGTCAGATTTGAGGCCAGAGATACTAGGTTTGGGTGGTCTTTGTTATTCTAGATATGGCTGCTGGGTGTCCAGGCGTCATTGCTTTGTCATGGCATAGTAAGAGCGGTAGACAGTGTCAGATCATTTTTGTGGTGTTTACACAGTATTAGGACTTGGTAGGCTGTCTGCTGAGTCGTCGGAGGTGGTGTGTGGCAATGCTGCAGCTCACATGTCACATCCCCTTCTACGTTGAACTACAGTGTATCCTTCCAACACCTCTCTACTCTAGCTTCCTCCTTTTTACTTTTTCTTTTTCCCATCCTCTAATTAACGCTCCCCTGTTTTGACTCTTTGCCCCCTTCCCCTCGTTGTTGTTCTCCATGCCTCCTCTGTCAGGAGGAGTATGGGGAACTAGTGTTTTCTCATTAAGTTAGCAGGGAACTGTAGAGCGCAACAATCTAATATCTGCCCAGATGCCCATTAGTCCAGCAGCTTGGCCCAAATGATGGGAACACAGATCAGAGGGCAGACAGTACAAGTCCCCGCTGGCCCTGCCTGATAAAACATCCTGTTTCACTGCCGATGTCGGAATGGAGCAGTCAGTTGGTTGTGACGGAGCTACGAAACGGCTGCTCCGAAGGGGGTTACAGAGGGGTGGGAAAATGTTTTCTGTGCAGATTGCTCGGTTTACAGAATGGCTGACATAGAGGATCCGTCCCAAACAAGGCGCGGCACTCATTACTGCTGTTACTTCAGCCCTCGATACCAGATGCATGTCATTTATGTCAACATTAGGTTCTGCAGTTTTCAATGTCCTTCCCAGTGTATCCTCTGTTTTGATCAGGATTTTAAGCCTTGTGCTGTTAGGCGTATTTTTTTTCTAATTCCTCAAATGTTGACATTTTTGTAGAATTCAGTGTGTTTTCTTTGTGACAGCAGAAATATGGAGTGCAGGAAGTGTGGGATTTAGAGAGAGTGGAGGCAAAGATCAGTGGGAGTTGGCAGGGCGAAGGGAAGTCAGCCGGGACCCCCAGAGCTGAGTGATTCACCATCAAATGAATAAACCACGGAGACGCACGTCCATACCTCCATACACACTCGCAGCACAAAACAAGCTAACACACACAGATGTGCACATACAGACAGACACAGGTTACGTTTTGGGGATGTCAGGACACATCACTGTCAGAGCGTTGTCTCTGTCCTTCTCTAAAAAGAGAGGACAAGCTTAAATTGGAGATGGATCACATACTGTAATAGGTTTACTTCTTTGCTGTGTATCTTCCTCAGTGTGTGTAAGGGTATTGGAGACTATAGTATCATGTGGACAGTATGTTTTTGACCCTAAGAAAGCTCAGTTGAAGTTTCCTGCATCCGTAGACATTGGCATCATTTTCTTTTTACATATTGTCTATGTACATTTGCTGCTGTCAAAAATCTTGAGGACATTCTGCCATATATTTAGTATAGTAAGTAACATCTGGATTATAGACCATGAATCATTTGTCAGAGCTAGAATTCAATGTCCTTGGTCTGTTTTCTGCTATATTATTCCACTCATTTCAAGTTTTAGTTGTCATGACCATGACAAAACAGAAGTGACAGGTGACATCAATCATGCTGAAAGGTTTAGATGACAACACGCTGAAACCAAAGGAAACAAAATACACTGGCTTCATAGGATGTGTTGTTGTTTTTTTTTGGCATATTGTGTAATAGGAGGCCAAGAGGTGCGTTTTCTGTGGGTACTTGTGTTTTTGGACAAACACGCCGAGCCTCAACTACTTGAAACAGATGTACTGAGGAAGAGATTGTTATTGATCTGTCCTGGATCGTTTTGTAAATGAGTCATGCATCTAATTTTAGTTCACCTGAGAAAGGTTTTCGAGACCTTTCTGTTGATTTCTAGCAAGAGCAGTGTACAGTAGTAACGTTTGACACACAAATAAGGTTTGAGAAAGTTGTGGCCATTTTGAACACCGTCTCGTTCAGTGCTGGACTGGCAATGGGCCCTGGGTCCAAACTTACATCTACAGTCTGTTCCCAAGCTCATTAGCTCTATAAGCCACATTAGCATCCACACTTTGTGTGCATGGTTTGGTCAGATATACTGTAAGTGCCTGAGGCTGACTTTGCTCTTCAATAAGGACCAGCCTGGGTGACACTACAAAACACTGAAGGACGCTAGAAAATACGAATACTCAGTGAACCACAAATGGAGCTTGTGTGCTGTGTTAGCAGTCTTTGTGCATCATCTGATTGTCCAACGCTAATGAACTGATTCACATTAACATAGCACGTGGGAGGCATTTAACACACACACACACACACACACACACACACACACACACACACACACACACACACACACACACATTCTCAGTCAGCCTGAGGTATCCTACAACTTTAAATGTATTATCACTTAATTTATAATATAATGCAAAATAGTATAATTTAGACTGTGGTGGCAATACATAGTGTTGGCTTGCTGTGAATGTAATGCATTAGCTAAAATCTATGTTGGAACTGTTGTTGAAACAATTATGTTTATTTCACTGTAATTTATGCAGCGCTAGCACAGTAACGCTTGCTCGAACAATCAGTTATCTATTTTTCCCTCACATTTTACCAGTAACCAAAAAGTATCACAAGTTGCCTATCACAATGAATGAAGTTAAGTTTGTTGAAGAAACTCATCATA